>NC_138228.1:9283144-9465644 GCF_964197995.2 Scardinius erythrophthalmus | reverse complement strand
CTGAGAGGATGGTTATGTAATGCAGAGCTGGAGGAGCGTGACTTGGCTGGCATACGCGCTCACAAGTGCACACAAACACAACCACGCAGTGACCAGAGTCAGAGACTGTGTCAACTGAGTCTGCTTTTTTTTTTTAACACTTATCTTTAAGAGGCACAAGGCGGAAAATAAACTGTATGTTGGCGTGAGCAGTATGAAGACTAATACACATTTTTTTTTTATAAAAATGCCACCAAATGTAAAAATAAGAAAAAAATACTGTACAATCACTTAAAGGAGAACTCTGGTCAATTTTAACATTGAGCTCATTTTTTTGTAAATTTGGAGTGCTGTCAGTACAGAGAACAACAAAAATCGGTGTTGCCTACACCGCGTTATCCTCTTTTTAAAATTTGCACCCTGTTGACTTCAATGGGGCAAGTTTTAAACCAGCTTTTAGCCTCTTAACATCCTTGATGTGTCATTACAAGTGCACAGCTAATGTGAGTGATTCCTTCAGAGTGATCACGGGTGAATCTGACTGCAGTAGATGTAAAAGATATGAATAAAAATGATGTTAATTCAGCCAGCGCACATACCTGTATTTACATCCTGTTTTCGGTCGAAGTCCATAGTAATCGTTTGTCGAGTTCATGCGCGTGATAAACCTATGCGTGTGAACTCGACAATCGACTACTGTGGGCTTCGACCGAAAACAGGATGTAAATACAGGTATGTGCGCTGGCTGAAATAACATAATTTTTATTAATATCTTTTACATCTACTGCAGTCAGATTCACCCGTGTTCACTCTGAAGGAATCACTCACAATGGCTGGGCACTTGTAATGACACATCAAGGATGTTAAGAGGCTAAAAGCAGGTTTAAAACTTGCCCCATTTAAGTCAACAGGGTGCAAATTTTAAAAAGAGGATAACACGGTGTAGGCAACACCGATTTTTGTCGTTGTTCTCTGTACTGACAGCACTCCAAATTTACAAAAAAATGAGCTCAATGTTAAAAATGACCGGAGTTCTCCTTTAACTTACACGCTTCACACAAGCATTTTTTAAAAAAGATTTGAGGCTCATATCTAAAGATACCAAACCTCTACACATTGCTGCTTCTCTTGAGCTTAATAAATCTCAGCATTCGAGGGTAAATGCGCATGCTGCAATATTCCTTCCTCCCTGCACTGGAGCACTTCCCCCTCTTTCTACTCCATCCATCCATCCATGCAACAAAACGCCCCTTCATCGCAAGCCTCGAGGCTCAACGCAGAGGTTCTGCTGTCAGAGTGATGGGACACAGATGAGTGGGAGTGGGGGAGCGAGTGGGTCCACTGGTTTAAGAGACTGAACGGGTTAGGGTTACCAAAGCACTGCAGTGATATCGCAATAGTCAGCAGTGCAGACAGAAAGATAATTACATGGGTGATAAACGTCTCAGGGACGGAGATATTGGGTTGGCTTGTAGGCAAGGTCAAGTCGGTCAAAAAAAAAAAACTAGAAAACTAGTGAGCTAGAACAGTCAAGGCAAGTCAAAGTGAACCCATATTTAATGTAAAGGTTGCATTTGATTCGTTTTTTTCTGCAGAATTTTGTTCTTTTTCTGACAGGATGAGGGTGAAGTCAGACATTGCCTAATCTGGGTAGCTTCTACCAAGCAACAGATGAATCTGTGCCAAAATACTGTCCAGTTTGATTAGACCCACAACCTTTGACAACAAAAGTTTTGGATAAGCTGAAAAGTCTGTTTATTTTGCCATCATATCTATGCACGATTCGATTGTATTATTTGCATTTGGCATTGTGTTTTTTTCCTGCTGTCCCTGCTATCAGATCTGACCTGTATTCGACCCTTTGAGAACCACTGAATTAGATCACTTGTTTATTGCATCACAAGCAAAATGCAAATATAGAGAGACTGATTTAGATTACAAAGAGAACCAGAACCGAAGAGTAAAACTGTTGTAGGGAAGAAAATAATTATTAATCATGCAGGAAAGTGATACAAGTTACCAGAGAAAACCCTCAAAAAAACAAAACAAAACAAAAAGACAAGACATCATCTGGATTTAACATGCAAAAGCTTGCAGAAATCTGTATTAGGAGCAGAAGGCTGTATTAGCGGTGTGAGAGACTGTGTTTCTGATGTGAAATAAGACCATAGAGAGGTTAATTTGAGGCGGATTCATTTGCATCATTATGCAACATGTCCTGCTATTTTCTCAAGGGAAACCTCACTCATATCCGTCACTGCATCAGATGCGGTGAACTTAAGACTGTCATCCATGCACAGAGCTTGATCGACACATAAACAATGTCTAAATGGATCAATGCTTCTAACCAGAGAGCATCAGATTCAATAAAAGTCACATAAAATTACCCTTTTACTGAGACACTGCAAAGAGCGCACAGAATGAAAATTGCTTCGAACAGTGAGCTTTTCATCAATAGCCTTGCACTTGAATAGGACAAGAAAAACGACCCTCGGCTTGGATGGAAACAAGAGCACTCTTATATCTCAGGCCACTTGAGGTTAAAAATATGTAGTCATGTTCATGAGGCCTGCAGTCAAGCATGGATGCCAGGTTTATCTGACTAATGCTAAATGGCAGAAACGCACTTATGGTTGTGACTTTAAAAATGGGAAAGGGGGAAAATGCAGGTAATGAAATTCCTAACACTTCAGCTGATATTTATTATTTCACAACGACACATTTGAGCAGATTCATCTAAGCATATATCAACCACTAATCCAGGCAGAGACTTTGACTTTAACAACACATTGAAAACAATGGTGTCATACCAGCAAATGTAGTTCAGTGGAAATAGAAATCTTAATAAAGTGAGAAGGAACTAGATTCCATGCTGTTTCAGGAAATCGCATGGATTTCTCCATTGAAAACAATGGCACTTCTGCTCCAGTGCTTTTCTTTTAGTTTAGGTTCTCAAAATAGCACCTGTCAAAATACCAGCTTATCAAAAGACAACTCACAGGCTTCATCAGAAACATTTCCTACAGTCATAACGGCCCTATTTTTAGCCTCCACAATAAGTGCCCATTTTCATTAGCACTAATTCAATCTCTCTAAATGCACAGGCTCTGGTTGATTGAAACACTGATGAAATAAAATAAGCAGTCACGTATTGATCTGAAACAGTGGCTGTGAGAGTCATTTGGGCATTATATGGCACACACATTATAAAAATGCTGTCTGAATAGGCAGCTCACTAGGTTTTGAGACATAGCCATGTTCTTAAAGCTCATCATTCATACTTTTTTCATACCAGCACTCTATAGCTCAGTGTACTCGTGAAAAATGAAACCTCCACCACTCCACCTCCTTATTGTAAACAACACTGTGCAATCATATGGCACTTTCATGCGGAAAGGAAAGCGGAAAATTCTTGAAGTAGCCTACGTAGGGAGTCTCATTCATTCTGTTACTAATTGCATTTATATAACGGCTCGCGCGAATGTATACGGGTTTCTGCTTGCAACGTATGAATGAATATCAATAATGATAAATACAATTTTATTGTAACATCATGTTCATTCAGGCTACGACCTTAAGAAATGGCATGATGATGGACATGACAGCACCTATGTTCCGAATGTTAGCGTCAAGTCCCCTGATAAAGTCTTGTTAGTAGATGACACTTACCCTGGATGTTCCAGCTGGAGCTTCGTCTTCCCAGCGCGTACGATGCACAGGCTACTCTGAAATAAACACAAGTGTGCGCATGCGCGACAATCAGTAGCGGATGGGGGAATCCAGTGACGTAGCCATGATGACACGTGACTGCACACTGCGCATTTTTTACAGTTCACGTTATATTGTCAATTCAGTATCTTTGTGTGTGTGTGTGTGTGTATATTTCAGAAAGCCTAGGTAGAAACTTTTGAGTGTCAGTCAAAAATGTGCATACACCTGCTCTTTGGTTAATAATTTTTGCATAAAAACGATTAAATAATTATTAATACGAAAAGGCTTATACAATTAAGAATAAATAAAAAATACAGCAATTAATATAATATTAAATTAATTCATTATTAAGTGTATATATGTATATTATAAACATTACAATTTTAAAAATGTGATATTTGTAAATAGCAATATAAATTTTACTTTATGATTAAGCAGTCTACCTTGACATTTTTTTTGCATGTTTTTGTTACTTGATTTCATTATAAATGTATTTCACTGATGTATTGTTGTAGCCTATTTCCATCTGAATGAAAGATCAGTTTTGTACATTCATTTTAATTTCACATTCAAACTATTACACACATCTATGAAGTATGCAATTTCTAATTGATACCAATATCCAGATTTTGGCTAGATTTGAGAAACATTGAAATGCTTGCAGAAATCTATATCCAACGCAAAAGTTTTCTCTGGGAACAATTGCACTGCATGTATGAAGACAAAATCATTTATGCACACTGCACAGCACTGTTTCTTGGTGTGATACATAATTAGGCGGTGTGCGGTCCAGCAAGTTTCTTAGGTAATTCAACAGTGAAAAAGAGCAGCTTGTCCATCTTCAGACCCTGTCCCTCAGTTTGCTGCAATCCTAGGTTCATGTATTTATTAGACTGGTCGTATACAGGCCAATTCACCAGCCTGGGCCCATTTGGTGAGCTGTAGAAATAAAATATTAATTTAATGAATAAAGGATCATCGGAAACAGATCCTAATACTATAATGTACTCACCCAGTACGAATAAAGTTAGCCCAGTATCCCATGACAGTTCTGCATAGTTGGTTTTCCTCCTCACTGAGTGTTCCTGTGGATGATAAAGAGTTGATATCCATAACCACATCGCATTTCATCATAACCATTTTCACTTTTGTAGCAATCATTTGCAGGGTTTCAAACCCCTGCCAGAATAAATTGTCCAATATCATAATAATTAGCCTGGGCAAACAAGTTCTTAGATCTGCTTACCTTCAGTTTTGACATGGCCATCCCAAAAGCAGGCTCCAAACACAAATCCAATGTCATCACCATGGTCAGCCTTCACAAAGCTGGGTCTGAGATCTTTAAATATACTGGGCCGGTGCTGAAACTCATACATATACACAGGGACTCCAGCATCTGTGAAGTTAGCATCTAATAGTAAAGCCAACCAACAATGAAACTTTACTGGAGATTAAATTTTGCCAGTAACATTGCAACAAACCTCTGTGTTGAGATGCAACCATGATGGAGGGTATCACTATAAAACTATCCCCCATCATCTCAGTAAAAGCGTCGCGAATGTCCTCAGGAGTTTTAGCATCTTTCAAGTATTCTTCTATAATGAATTCATTGGCTCCTGATCTCTATGATGACAGAGAGAAAGCATATTCTACCGAGTCTTCTGAATGGTATTTTGTACTATGTCCACTAGAGTGAGACAAATACTAACAAATTAGCCAGACTGAGTTAATCCAAATAAATGCATTTGCAGATTTTAGCTACAGGTAAATCACTAGAAATAATCTAAAAAGAAGGAAGAATTTGTTGAGCTTTACACCAGCTGTATCGACGTTGTCCAAAATTGCTTTCACTGATTTTACATCCATCCCTTTAGCCCATCCTTCTGAGACCACGTCCTGAAATAATAATATAAAAATAAAATGAGCACATCCTGTTCAGCACCGTGTATTGTTTGTGTGTTTCCTATTTCATAATGGTCATAAAGGTTGATTGACCATTGTTTCATTGCACTATTCCATACAAAAATATTATGATACTTACCTGTGCGAGCATCCATCCAAATTCATGGTTTGTTGTTCCGATAAGAATTGGAACTTTCTGAAAGTCTTTGCTCTTTAGTATCTCCTCTGGTGGAGCTTTAAGAAAGACTCCATCAACTGCCGCTCCAGGGAAAATGTGTTTCTGAGGAAATCACTTGGTCTAAGAAATTAATTCATTCTCTCTTCAATCTGTATATTTATGAAGACTATCACCAATAGATCCTAGCAGGTTATTTTTTTTCATGAAATACTGGAAAGCATCTTACTTCATATTCCCTGCTCCTACCTTTTTAGTAGCATTTATGATCTGTTCCTCAGTCAGTTCTTTTATGCATTTGACCAGCACTTCAGAAGAGCTGAAGTCACACTCAGTATTATTTGCTACCACCTGGTCAAACAGATTACAGACAATCAGCTTTCTTCTAAACATTCCATTGTATCATTTTGAAAACGTTACTTTTGAATGTTCTTTGAACGTTCTGAAAGAGAAACATTTAAAAAGAATTGGACGGACGAACAAAAAAACAAGTTCCATGAAAAATATATATAGGCTAAATTATGTGTTTGTGCTAACAGTTTGAGAACATTATTAAAGACCGGATAACTTTGAACGAATATTGTATTAATGTTATTGAAATAATGTTTGTTCATAACTTTGAGAGAACCCTGCCAGAACATTAGCCAAAGTTCTGAGAACATTTCCTGTTATAGCTATTGGGTATTGTTCTGGGTTTTTTTTACTTTTTTTTATGCATTTATGTATTGTTTATGTGTCTGAAACCAAACTGCCTTCAGGGAAATTAACTAAACTGAACTTAACAGGGCTCTGACATTTTTTATATCTGACATAATTACAGACTCCCTTAAAAATTCTAATTCTGTCATCATTTACTCACTTGTTCCAAACCGTATGAATTTCTTTCTTCTGCTGAACACAAAGAAGATATTCTGAAGAATGTTGGGAACCAAACAGTTGATGGACCCTATTGACTTCCATAGTGTTTTTTCCCCCAGCTATGGGGCCCATCAACTGTTTGGTACATTCTTCAAAATATCGTCTTTTGTGTTCAGCAGAAGAAAGAAATTCATTCAGGTTTGGAACAACTTGAGTAAGTGATGACAGAATTAGAATTTTTGGGTGAACTATCCCTTCAAGGAACTATTGAGCAGTACACATTGATTGTTGCATTTGGGTTAAATACCTTGGCAAGCATCAATGGGTGTTTGATGGTGTAACCGATCGTGTTTGCTACTCCACTCTGAAAGATGGCTCTGTGGAACAGACCCTTGGTCATGGGTGACAATGTCTAAAAATCCATAAGAATACATCTTTAGAATACATTTAACCCTTGCATTGAACTTTACAAAGAATCTATTGTTGGGTAATATCTTATATTGTTTTAACAACTTGTCTTCACATTCACATTTCCAAAGTTCCACATTCCACATTTCCAGAGGAAGCCCAAAGGACCCCAAAGAACGAACTTACTGTTTTATTATGCTTTCTAAACACTGGTCAGAAATCATAAGATTAATCACAATATACCAGGCAGGAACATACTTAAAAATAGGTATGATAATGTTGCATTACAAACATTGACTGACTAGAAAAGAGGCACTGATTCCTCCTGCAGACTCTCCTGCTACGGTGACAGACTGGGGGTCTCCTCCAAAACCCTCGATGTTTTCCTGCACCCACTGTAAAGCTGCAATCTGGTCTAGGAAGCCCCAGTTTCCTTGTGCAAGCTTATCGCCTGTGCTAAAACCAGAAGCATATTTGATTATAACCCACCCAGCAGAATCAGAGTCTTCAGTAAGCTAAAAAATCTGATGTCATAATTCTTAAAGGGAAACTTTGATCCATAAATGGATACCTGAAGTATCCTAACATTCCAAGTCGGTACTGAATGACAACCACAACTATGCTCTCATAGGCCGCCAACGGGGATCCGTCATACATGGAAGCTCCGCCAAAGACCAGGCTTCCTCCATGAATCCAAACCATTACCTGTTGGTTGGCATACATTACTTTTGTAAGAGGGGTTAAGGAAATTATAAATAAACCATAGGAAAGTTCTATTGTGAATTCACAAGTGCTGTCCTCTAGTTTAGATGAGAGTAGCCATAATTCAGTACTCACTGGATGTTTTTCTGAATCTAATCTTTGAGAAGGAGTGTAAACTTCAAGATACAAGCAGTCTTCTGAGAAGCCCGTGGTGGTGATATTCAACTTCATGGCCTCTCCTATTAAAGGCACAATATCTGGGTTTTGAAGGCACCTACAATGCAGCAAGAGAAGATAGTTGACGGGGTAAAAGGAAATCTGAGCTCAGAAATGGTTTATTTTACTTTAATATAGTGCAGCGGTCAGCAGCCTATGGCTCGCGGAGGGATAAACACAGAAGCGCGCACCTCTGGTCGCGTTAGGATCTGTTATAATCTCACTGTTTAATAGTATTTATAGATCCTCCTAATTTAATAAAACAGGCTGTGTGACTATGAGGAAAAATTACCAAAAAAAAAAAAGTATATCCGTAAGCAAGTTATGGTGATTTTATTTAAGCTGAATACATGCATATCTTTAGCTATTGTCATGTGCCTGTGATTATCCCTCTGCGTTTCAATGTTGACACACATGTCTTGCAGACAGATATAGTGGTAAATAAGGAATTTATGTATAACTGTAGTCAATTACTGAATAAAAATTATGTGACGAAAGTTGTATTTACTAACGTAATCTATTAGCCTACATTATACATTAAATCGGACTACTTTTAATCTAACTCGTTTGTCACTTATAAAGCCTAGTAGTACAGATATATGGCATATCTTTTTTCAGATACTGTTATGACTATATAGCAGTACTCACATGGGAGGGTGCTGAGTGGCATTTCTTATGCCTTCCCATCCCTGTACAGGATCAGGTGCAGCGAGGCGGAGAGGACCAACAGGTGGCTGTGCAAAAGGAATCCCCAAATATTGCTCCACCACCTTTTCGGAGCCTTTAACCTTCATATATTGCCCACGGACACTGCCATGCTTTAGGACGACCACCGGCCCAGAGTCTGCACACACACGCAAACAGAAACCCGACATAAACACAAATTCTTTAATACATGTACAAAGATGTGTCCTGAAAAAATAATATAGGCCTACATGATAGATAGATAGATAGATAGAACACATATATATATATATATAGATATATAGACATATAAAGATAGATAGATAGATACATACATACACACACACACACACACACACACACACACACACACACACACACACACACACATTGACGATACTCCCACAAGTAAAATATTAATTCAATGTATAATTTCCAATATTATTTAAAAAGCAATATAATAAGTTGAAATACTTGCCTGTCTGGACAGGGGTTGTCCAAACAGGGACCATGGCCAAGCACAGGCAGAGCAGAACTTCTTTCCTCATAGCTCTTCTTTCGTTAATGGCTAATGAAGACCTCACAAAACAGGTTCAGTTACAAAATACTGCCCTTTAACCTGTTCCTACTTTACCCCCTAAGTAAAAACAAATAAACTGTTACCTGTATACACAGTGGAATCCCTGGACTGAGGAGAAAAAAATCTATTCCCTGTAAATAATAATGGCTAGTTTAGAATTGTATTTCACAAACTTCATGTTACGTTTACACGACAACGATATGCTTAAAACGGAGAAGTTTTTCCTTTGAGTTTTCCGCGTAAAGAGAACACCTTTGTCAAAACGATCCCCGCGAAAAAACAACAACCCTGTATTCTGCTGCCAGGCCATTAGATGGCGATTAATAGACTCACTGAACCGACACGTAATACACGTGCTTGATTCGCTTTTTTGTTGTTTACACGGAGACGTTTTCAAAAACTTGCACTTAAAACCCTTTTTCAAAACTTTGCGTTTTCAGGCACCCAAAACACCATTGTCGTGTAAACGAACGGCCAAAACGCATAAAAAGTTTTACGTTTTTAGTTGAAAACGGTGTCGTGTAACGCTGTTTTCATTTGTTCCAGGTTCCCGCTCCTTGTTGTTACTATGGTTTCTGAATAATTAGTCATCACCATGCGCGGAGTTTGCGGGGGGGCAGGGGGAGCATTGCCCCCCCTGTTGGCTGAAACGTAATTGCATTTTCTCAACAAAAAAAATTATAATTGCATTGTTTAAAAAAAAAAGATATATTATACATATTTTAAATAACACAAAACAACTAAATGGTGGTAGGTAATACATCTGATTTCATATAGCCTACTGCTTTAGTAAAAAAAGATAGCATGTAATAGCGTTGTAGTTATCTCGGACTCGTTACACCAAAACTGTAAGTTTTATTTCTCTTCCAAATAACTGCTTAAGCTGGAGAAACTCAACACACTGCTTTCAATATGCTGTTCAATATGTTTCAAAAGTGGAGAGTATTGAGTGTTGAGTGACTGTTCATTTTTCCCGTGTCTCAAAATGTTTTAAATGTTTTATGAAGTACAACAAAATGCGAAATATATCTTGTTTTTTAATCACTCTCATTGCCACAATGTATTTCCGCCACAATTCCGTCAGAATTGCGTGATATAAAGTCAGAATTCTGACTTTTTTTCTCGCAATTGCAACTTTATATCATGCAATTCTGACTTTATAACACGCAATTGCGAGTTTATATCTCGCAATTCTAACATCGTTTCTCACAATTGTGAGATATAAAGTCCAATTCTAAGGGGAAAAAAAGACGGACTTTTTTTTTTTTTTTTTTTTACCTCAGAATAGTTTATATCTCACAATTCTGACTTTATAACACGCAATTAAGACTTAATTTCTCAGAATTGCTGCTTTATATCCCGCAATTGCGACTTTATATCTCACAATTGCTACTTTATTTCTCTGAATTGCCACTTTATTTCTCACAATTCTGACTGCAATTGTGAGAAAAATAGTCAGAATTTCGAGATAAAAAGTCGCTATTATTTATTTATTATTCAGTGGCAGAAACAAGCTTCCAACAATGTGTTTTGAAAAAAGGAAAGAAACACTTTAAAAATCTTTTCGTTTTGGTTAAAGACAATATTTTAACAGTGCAAAAGTGGTCCACATTTTATTGATCCTAACTGTGTCCGAACGAAGATGCGATGCGAAGTCAAGTGGCTGTTTATGCAAAGTTCTACGGCCTGTTTACAAATATGATTGTATTGTTGTAGCCTACTGTTTTTTTATCGGGTTAACAATTTATGTGTTTATTTAGCATGTTTGTTTTGTCCATATGTGCTAGTGCTGAGTTCCAGGCCCGGCTGCAGAATGAAATGACTGAGGGGGCATGTGAAATTGTTAAGGGGGCTTAACTTTATACCATCAATGAACAATACACAATAACTTGCTTAGTAAAAAAAGATAAGCCAGCTTCATTTATTATGCATATATTAACCCTTTCACGCTTAATTTTAATATTCTAACTGACTCTGAGTTTTTTCAAGGCGACTGTTATTAAGTTGGCTTGAGAGAGCCAACTTACTGATATTGTACTTAAACTTATTATTATTATTATTCTTCTGTTAAAAACTGTTGACTCAAACTCGTCCTAGAGCTTTAACACTACATACTCCAAACTCGGCTCAGACACTCAAACTGATCTGAAGTTAGTTGCTATATCTTTTTAGACTGATCGGACTTACGGTTTTCCTAAAAATGCCGATCAAAACTCGGAAAAACTCCCATTGACTTACATTGGGGAGTTCTAAAAAATTCAAATTTACATTCAAACTCACCAACCGACGAAAATTCAAATCTAAACACCTTGAAGACTAAACCAAACTGCCGTTCTATATACTATATTAGCCAATGAGACTAATTTAAACTAATAAACTCTAAACTCATACACTTATAAACTAATTAACTTATAAACTCATGAATTCATAGACTTATTAACTCTTTAACTCATAAATTAATAAACTCTGAACTCTTAAACTCATTTAAACTTATAAACTCTAAACTCATTAAAACTTATAAACTCTAAACTCATTTAAAACTTATAAACTCTAAACTCAAAAACTCTAACACTTATAAACTCATCAATTTATACACTTATAAACTCTAAACTCATAAGCTCTGAGTGTGTGTGTGTGTGTGTGTGTGTGTGTGTGAACACACACACACACACACACACACACACACACACACACACACTAAACTCATTTAAACTTAAACTCTAAACTCATTTAAACTTGTAAACTCAAAACTCGTAAACTACTTTAAACTTCAAACCACTTTAAACTTCTTAAGTTTAAAGCTTCAAGCTCCCAAGCAACTCCATAGCAACCAAACTTGAGTACCCTAGCAACCGTTTTGCAAGACCTATATCTCAGTATCAGAACATCGTATAGAGATGAGGTTTGGCTCTTTTGACTCATGCTAGCAAACAGCACTTCCAACATGCTACACATGCTAGCAGTGAATAGCTACATGCTAATATCATTTAGTTAAGTGCTAAATCATACCAAGATCATGCTAAGGACTCTATAAAAACTCCATAGTAACCATCTGTGACAACTACCAACCACCTAGCAACACCATAGCAACCGCCCAGAACACCCTAGCAACTGCCTAGCAACCGCCCAGAATACCTTAGCAACCGCCTAGCAACATCATAGCAACCACCCAGAACACCCTAGCAACCGCCTAGCAACACCATAGCAACCACCCAGAACACCCTAGCAACCGCCTAGCAACCACCCAGAATACCCTAGCAACCGCCTAGAAACACCATAGCAACCCCCCAGAACACCCTAGCAACCGCCTAGCAACCACCCAGAATACCTTAGCAACAGCATAGCAACCACTCAGAACACCCTAGCAACTGCCTAGCAACCACCCAGAATACCTTAGCAACCGCCTAGCAACAGCATAGCAACCACCCAGAACACCCTAGCAACCGCCTAGCAACCACCCAAAACACCCTAGCAACCACTTAGCAACCACCCAGAATACCCTAGCAACCGTCTAGCAACAGCATAGCAACCACCCAGAACACCCTAGCAACCGCCTAGCAACCACCCAGAATACCCTAGCAACCGCCTAGCAACACCCTAGAAACCACCCAGAACACCCTAGCAACCGCCTAGCAACACCATAGCAACCACTAAAACACCCTAGCAACCGCCTAGCAACCACCCAGAACACCCTAGCAACCACCCAAAATACCATAGCAACCGCCTAGCAACCACCCAGAACACCCTAGCAACCGCCTAGCAACCACCCAGAATACCCTAGCAACCGCCTAGCAACACCATAGCAACCACCCAGAACACCCTAGCAACCGCCTAGCAACATCCTAGCAACCACCCAAAATACCTTAGCAACCGCCTATCAACACCATAGCAACCACCCAGAACACCCTAGCAACCGCCTAGCAACCACCCAAAATACCTTAGCAACCACCCAGAACACCCTAGCAACACCCTAGCAACCACCCAAAATACCCTAGCAACCGCTTAGCAACACCCTAGCAACCACCCAGAACACCATAGAAACCGCCTAGCAACCACCCAAAATACCTTAGCATCTGCCTAGCAACACCATAGCAACCACCCAGAACACCCTAGCAACCACCTAGCAACCACCCAAAATACCTTAGCAACCATCTAGCAACACAATAGCAACCACCCAGAACACCCTAGCAACCGCCTAGCAACCACCGAGAACACCTTAGCAACCCACTAGAAAACCCCCAACAACTTTTTAACTTTAAACTACCTAATTTAAACTTTAAACTACTTTAAACTTCAAACTAATTTAAACTTTAAACTAATTTAAACTTCAAACTAATTTAAACTTTAAGCTAATTTAAACTTCAAACTAATTTAAACTTTAAACTACTTTAAACTTCAAACTAATTTAAACTTTAAACTACTTTAAACTTTAAACTAATTTAAACTTTAAACTACTTTAAACTTCAAACTAATTTAAACTTTAAACTACTTTAAACTTTAAACTAATTTAAACTCCAAACTATTTTAAACTTCTTTAAACTTTCTGGTCCGGCTTTCTCAAGCCAACTTAAAGTTTGTCTCGACGAACTTTTTAATCTAGTTTTAGAATTTAGAACGTTCCCCCTTAATGTTTCCATGGCAACGCGTCATATTTGTCACGTGACACACCGCGGATATATCGCTTTTATTTCCTTTTCCCTTTTTGATTCAAAATACTCACAAACTTGCTTATCATGTCATCAACTATCTGATAAAAAAAATGTGTATGTGAGTGTGTTTGGTCATTTAAAAACCTTTATAAATAATCTTGATCTTGATCTATAACGTGAGATGGCTGTTTCTTTGCGCCGCGTTCTGAGAATCCTGAGTCATCAATTTCTCCCGAAATACATGCAAGAAAGTGGAATAGAAGAATAGAGTAAACTACTTTATAGTTACTTCCACTGTGTTTGTCTGATATGATGAATAGCACACGTCGGCAAATTATATTTGAATAGATTGTTATTGCTGCTTCCACAGACATCAGTGTGTATTTTACAAACTCCAAATGTATTGTTTTACTAGTGCTTAATGTGTATTTAATTGTCTGAAACCTAAAATAAAAATTGTGAGGTTGAAAACACTGCATAGTTGTGATATATGACAGCGCTGAGCGCGTCCGACTCTGGCTCAGCGCCAACCAACGCGCGAAAGCACAGTTTGAATCTGGCCATTATGTCACGTAACCGAACATTCTAAATCCCATATGTGGGACCGTACTCTCAGGGGCACTGAAATAAAAAAAAATCCCATATATGGGACTGTACCGCTCAAAAGGTTAAACATTTCATTTGTAACCATAAATACAAAAATGAAACTGAGGGGGCACAAATCAGATCTGAGGGGGCAATGCCCCCTTTTGCCCCCTCGTGGCGCCGGGCCTGCTGAGTTCCCCAATTGATAGGCCATGCAGGTCCCAGCTGCTACAATGATTTTTTTTTTTGCCCCCCCTGGCTCGAATGTCAAACTCCGCCTATGGTCATCACCTGTTCCTCATTTGAGTTCAATCGCCTTGTGTGAATTTAAGCTCCTCTTTTTCATTCAGTTATTGTCTGGTATTGTTCTTTTGTTGGTGTGAAATATGATGTTACATTGCCTTTCTGCATTTGAATTAGTTTGTTTACTGAAACTTGTTTTTCATCATCTTCATCTGTCTCTCCTGATGTGTTTGAATAAAGATTTCTAAAATATTAAATGTATGAGTAAAGTGAACCAAACATATCAAATTAATCAGCATATCAAAGAAAAGTCATAAATTGACACCTAAACAAACATATTCATTTTCAGCCATTCTCCCATATGGATAATTTATTTGCCACCACAGTAAATTCTTCTGTCAAAATCTTCATGCAGATAGTAAAAAAGTGTCACAGAGGCTCAGATTCTTCACAGGTAGGCTATAGATTAATAATTCATGTCTTATGCCGGTTTTATTGAACAAAGCTTCCAGGAAAGCTTGAAGGTTACACAGTTAAAAGCTGTTTCCAGTGACAACCACTTAGTCGGTTTCTTTTTTATAAACAGTTGTTTGACTAACTGGCTTAACGGTCCAAGGTCTGGGTTGGTAACATAAAGACTACAAGTTCAAGCTCGAGAGGCATTGGTCTAGAAACAGGGGAGGTATCGAGAGCTCAATCCTATGAAGTTTCCATGAAAATCAAACTGAATTTTTATGGTGTAAATTTTAACCAGCAAAGTGCATTCTAAAAATGTCAACTTTTCAGTTAATAAGGCATCTAGAATTATTCAGAATTAACCAATCAACTGATGGACCCCATTGACTTCCATAGTAGGAAAAAAACATACTATGGAAGTCAATGGGGACCAGCAACTGTTTAATTACCAACCTTCTTTAAAATATCTTCTTTTGGGTTCAGCAGAAGAAAGAAAGTCATACAGGTTTGGAACAACTTGAGGAAGAGTAAATGATGACAGCATTTTCATTTTTGGGTGAACTATCCCTTTAATTATACTTTTAAGTATATCTCGATCAAAAGATTGAGTACACGTATAGGCCAAATATACTTTCTGTCAGTATAAGTCAAGTATACTTAAGTTAAATTTTAAGGATATTTTTGAGAATAACATAAAAAGTAGACTTTCTTATTTTTAGTTTAAAAGTAGTATACTAATAGTAAGTATATTACTAATAGCACAGTTTTTTTGTTGTTAGGGTATGTCCATCACATTTAACAATAGCCTACCGTGATAACCATGGTCATTTTGGTCACTATAATAGTGATTTAAAATTATTCTCTAGTCCTACTCCTCCATTCCAAAAAACAAAACAACAAGAAATTATTGCAAAGAAGGAAAAATGTGGCTGCAGCTTTTGAAATAACTCTTAATTTTCATGTTTTTTCAAAGCTACATTCTTAAAAACAAAAGGAGGTTTTCATAACAATGCCATTTACTGTATATAAGGATCATGTTGCCTTAAGAATCTTGTTGTAGCAAACTATTCTTAAAAGATTTTTTTTTCTTAGTGTGAAGAATATTGTAATAATCTGAAGAATCTTTTTCCAATAGGCTATAAACATTCAATGAACTATGGCTATGAACAAAAAAAGCATAGATATTAAAGGGCCTTCGTGGAGAATACATACACTGTTAATTATTTTGTCAAATACTTCATTTTAAATTATTTTTTTTATTTTAGTTGTCTTTATTTTGTTATTCTACATGACTGTCTTTTTTGAGTGGGTTTATACCGTAATGAATCTGCTGTGGACATGATCATTTACAGATAAGTCAGTTTGTTTATTTTCCTTTCTAAATGTTTAATTGGTTATTATACTTTTTTTAAAAACATGTTTGAAGAGTTGTGTCTTTTTATATTTTACTCACCTACTAAATATAATTTGAGGTATGCATGGGTTTGTCTCTGTCCAGCATTCATTTATTGCTATCAAGTTTTCTTAAAAGCACTGTATAACCTTCTATAGAGGCAGAGCGCACTCTAGTGGCTTCGTCTTGTTGCACGTCCTGATTTTGCAGAGTTAGACGCATTCCTGGGTCAACATACTTTGTTGTTCCTGGAACAACACTCCTGTCCAAAAATGTAATCCTAACCATATCCCTACCCCTACCCCTAAACATAAACATACCCATAAGTTATCCCTAAAACGAGATGGAAATGATAACACGGATGCAGAAGCACCTAACCCTGGTTGTAAGCCTAACTTGACATAAACTGTAAACTTGTCATTAAAATCTGATTCGTTGATTGGAATGTTGTTCCAGGATCAACAAAGATGTTTGTTGTTTGTGTTCAACGTCTCCTGCTTTAGTTTATTGTATTATGTCATCATTTATTTTCATTATGAGTGCGGAATTCTTTTCTATGTCTTGATTTCATCATGTTTAATCATGAAAGACAAGATTAACAAAGGCTCTCCATTATCAAGATTAACAAAACCAGCATTGATCTTATTAATAGCCTAGTTAATAGTCCTTATAACAAATCTTAATAAATCATGACACAACACAGAAATGCAGGGTAGTGTTTTTTTTTTTTTTTGTGACTTGTATTTATGGTTGCTCCACAACTTTCAGGTTAGCTGTTGTATATGACATGGTTGATGTACTTGACTTATGTTCAAATGCTGGGGTTTGCAGGAATGTGTCAATTAAGTCATCTCACTACAACCATGGTGGCCTCCTCTGTGAAGGATAAGATAAGCTTTTTTGTTGGTCACTAGATGGAAGCAGTGAGTTTTTGAGGAGGCCACAGTGTCAGCATATGTGCTGCTAGCACCATTCTCACCTTTTTGGTAATTATAACATGAATGACAGCTATAATTGTATGACTTTTTGCATTTCAATAATTACCACTGTGCATTTTACATGAAGATTCTAGTCACGATCCCATTTAAAGTAGACAAGTAGAATAGAATAGGATTTTTGATCCCTGTGTGAGGGGGAATTGCAAAAGTGCAATAAACAATAAAAATAATCAAAAATATTAAGTGTTCAGATCAAGGGCGTAGATTTGGTTTGAACATTGGGGGGGGGGGGGGGGTTTGAAGTTTGGGTCTGCATATTTTTTATGTGATCATGGTATAAATATTGGGGGGGGTTGTAATGCATAGATTTAAACATTGGGGGGGGGGGGGGGGTTATCTCCCCCCCCCCCCAAAGTATGCCCCTGGTTCAGATTATACAGTAGACAAGGCAAAATAATAAAACCTAAATAAAACAAAAAATATATATTTTTAAGAAAAATATTTACTATCATAATCTAAGAAATTACAAAAAGGCAGAAATAATAATAATAACACTAATAATATAAAATGTTTTATTATTATTTAATATTATTAATAATAATCATTTATATTCAATAATATTATTCAATTTATGTTAATATATGTAATAATAATACTTACATATAATAATTAGTCATATTCATAATAATAATATCATGACTATGTCTATATTATCATATATTTTATAATACTAACAATTTAATAATAATATTGAATTTATTATAATATATTTTATAAAAACATCATAAAATATATTATAAAATATATATTAGGCCTATATATATATATATATATATATATATATATATATATATATACATTTTATGAGTAAAATAAGAACAATGATAAATTGTAAACAATATATTATAATTAATTCATCATCATTATTCTGAATATATAATCGTTTATAGAAGTAATACACAATTATAATAATTACTGTTGTTATTAAAATGAGTAGTTGTAATACTTTATTATATTTTGAATAGCCCATTTAAAATTTCCGGTACATGCTCATAATAACTAAGAAAACTGTTTTGCATGCAAACGAGGCATACATTTCATGCCTTGCTTGCATTGATGGAAGTGTGATGATCGGGGGATCGAGTTGCTTGAGAGCGCGGGCGCAGTGGGGAGCGTGCGGCATGGCATCATACGCAAGGGGCGTGACGGAGGCGTGTCATAACAGTACAGCGCCACTGTTTCATGTGTCGATCGAGCCCCGTTGAGAACTGCGCTCTCTCTGTGCTTCACCGGAGTAGACATAAACAAATCATTAAAAGCTACAGGTTTAGTTTTCTCCGCTGTCAGGGCTGCACCGGCAGAGTTTGTTTTGGCTAACGAAGAGGATAGATCGCGAATCTGGGAAGACGTCGAAAAGTAACTAAGGCTCACTCGGCCACAGGTAGCTCTTTCGGCTCTGAATATCAAAGTACAGGTCATGCGGGTGTCTCCGGCCGGGCAGAGAGCTGTGATCCAGTGCCGCTGTTACTGCTAGTCTCCCCGGTGGACTGATCGCTTTTGCCGCAAGCTGAGCAGGAACGACGGAATAAGCATGTCTCGAAGAAAGCAGAGCAAACCCCGGCAGATCAAACGTAAGCGTTTAAAGTTTCACTAGTACCAGTGCTGTTGTTGTGAATGGTGATTCATTGTAAAAAGTGTGTGACATTATTCATATGACGGGATATCAATGTTTTTTTTGAGCGCAGCTCAACAATTTCGTGGAAACTGACAAGATATTTCCAATAACACGAGACGAATGGTATAGGCTACACTTCAGATGTGTGACCGGTCTGTTCAAATAATCCTTGTGTTTTTATGGTTTCAAGACAGTAGAAAATTAGAAATGGCAACATTTAGTTACAATTGCCATAGTAACCCCAGTAGCTTTTAAGACGCGCAGCTCTTTTTGGAAAAGCGCACGGCACGTGAACGGCGCTGAACAAACTCGCGCTTAATTTTTCAAACCCAGTCGAGATAATTGTGTTTAAATCCGTTTTATTTGACTTTTTCATTTGCAAAAGTGCTTTCGTCTGCTCCAACCGAAGTGTAACCGTGGCTTCCTGTTTAATACTGTTGTGGAAACGTCACTGTTCTCTGAAAAAGACGATATGAGTTCAGATAAACAGTGATCCGATCCCAGTCGAGATAAGGATTAAAATTGGATCTTTTATTTGTTTTCTGTCTGTGGCTGCAACGACGCTGCTGTTGCATTTTCCTTCGGCTTTTCAGTTCTCTTTCCAGAGATGAGACGTCAGATAGCGCGCCCAGCTGATCTCTCCACATGATAGTGGATTACAATTGGATCTTTTTTTTTCATCTATCCATTTTAACTCTAATGTTCAGGCACACAGTAATTGGACTTAAAATGGAATTTTTATGATTGAATGCAAGATATTATATTATTTGCATTTCCTCATGTTTCTTTCTTTTTTTGTGGAAAACAAAATGATACATTTTGAAGAATATCTTGGTTGCTCTTTTCCATACAATGACAATGAATGGTGGCTGAAGATGTAAAGCCTCTAGAACGACACAAAATAAATAGCAATGTTTGAGTATCTATGAAATCGTTGATACACATCATGAAACCAGTCAGAATGATTTGTTCATGAATCAAACTGATTCGACTCCTGAGTATAGCTGGCTCATTGATCCGTTTAACAGCTCCCTGGAGGGGAATATTAATAGGGAATAACAACTGTTTCTCACACAAAGCAATAATTATGGCTTCAGACTTAAGACTTGGAATATAGTGTGCTAGTCTTTTATTATATTTTTAATATGATTGTAACATCCTTTTTGAGGCTTGACATCTTCAGTCACCATTCATTGTGATTAGAAAAGAGCAACCAGGAGATTTTTTTTGACATCCACTAGTCAAGGAAAGTCATAAAGGTTTGGAACAACATAAGGTTGACTGAAGTTTTTGGTCAAAGTAACTTTTGGTCAATAAAATCATAAGGTAAAAATCAAATTCATTGACCCCTGCCTCTCCCTCTCTTTCTCTGAAAAGAACCAACAGTGCTGAAAAGTCGTTTTGCTCTGGTGCCAGGCGCTGTTTCAGTTCTTCGTCCAGAAGAGATGCTTTCAGCCGATAAGCACAGTAGCAATATCTTGGAGGTTGAGTTTGAAAGGGCTGCTCAAAAAAAATAAATATTAATGCGATTCAAAGGCAGAAAGCGACTCTTGAATAGGAAAGAAAAAATGGTCTGATAAGGCAACATTAGCATATACCACTGAGTGTAAACGGGGCGGTATCAAGGTTTTGTTTAAGTGACTGGAGAGTAATACGAGCACGTTGGCCAGCGACAATGCCAGTGACCCGCTGACCCGTGAAGTCGCTCTCTTAATTGAGATGTCTTATCTGATATAAAGCTATCTCTGGTTGGTTTCCGGAGAACTCATATTCCTACCTAGAGGCAGCTCCGAATGGTGGAACCAGCTTTACTACTTCAAACCAGTCGTAGCTGATGTTTTGAAGTTGTTTTGTTATTCAGAATACACATTCCTTATCTAGATTTCATATCTGGTGGCTTTTAAAGTACAGATCGCCAACTCCACGAGTCCCCCATGGACGTCTCATTAGACTAACGATGAAGACGGTGGGAAAGTATCTCAGATTTGCCTAAAGGTGTGTTCCCCCACCACGAAACTCTGGAACGCATGTGAACATCACATCGCCCCTCTTATCTTACCTTTTTGCATATGTAACCGTCAAGACAATGGCGAATGATATAATAAATGCGCGATTGCATTGTTTTGTTACACTCTTACTGGAAGGATTACAATCCCGGCCCCTCTAAAAGAAGGTATCCGGTATCATGGAAGTCTATGTTGAGAGGAAATATTTTTGTGTGTCTTTTGTGCGTCACTCTCCCAATGGTAAAGATCGTGCTGATAGATTATCCATCCCTCCCTGATGGCGAGATTAGCTCGCGGCCTAGCGGGGCCACATCCCAGGGCTTATATTTTGGCAGTTGAGATGAGAGACAAGATAGGTGAGACGGCGATCTCTGTGGAGATAGAGCCAACGTCGAGGGGGGTTGGGTGGAAATTGGGATTATAATTACATTTGGCTGAAGCATTCTCATCTTTGTCATGTTTGTGTTGTTGTTTGGGACTGGCTGGGTGTATCTCTAGATAAGTTTAAAAAAAGAGAGAGGAGAAAAGCAGATAAGGGGAGAGTAGGATGGCAGGGCTGATAAGGGCTGGGGGAGAGAGGCAGGAATACAGAAATGGTAGATGGGTGTACGCTGCGTTTTAAAAGCAGCTGCCTCAGTTAGATGGCAGGGGCCGATAAGAGAGCCGTTGAGATGATTGGGAGATAACAGAGGAGATCCTCGCTGATAACAGCCGAGTGACATCATTCAAACGGCTCAGAGGTCGGCGTGAATTATTCATGAGCTCCCAGAATTTGGCGTCAGCGGCCGGGGGATGTTTGAGAAGCTGGGGCCAGACAATGCACTTGTTTGAGTTACCACCTCCTGTACCTTGGGCTTGCACTTTTGAAAGTGTGGACAACTGATGGGATCTCTTCCTGTTTTTGTTGAAACCGTTTTCAGAGCTTTCGCTGCTGTCAGGTTCAGCGTCTCGGGGGGTCATTTGACCCGAGGGCTAGTTTAATGCTCGGCCCAAAAATATTGAGAAGAATGAGAGATCACAGGCTTTCGCTCACATACTTTCACACATACGCACACACGCATTTGCGTCGTGGTGGTTTTGCTTGTGTGTTTTCCTTCTTTGTTCTGCTTTTAGCTCGATGTGAACTTTTGATAAAGCCTGGGGCCTGATCTCCGGTACAGATAGAGATCGCCAAGTGCGATAAGAGTTGTTATCAGCACAGAGCAGGCAGGAGCTGAGGCTTTGCTGCAATAACAAAGCTACACATAAGAACAGCAGGGCCCCGGACCCTGGCAATCAGTTCCAGCCTTAATGTGATTAATGTTGTTGTATAATTAGATGATAGGTGTGAATGCATTTTTTCCCCCCCTTTAGTTACTCCCCACCCTCTCTCGGTTCCCACACTTGTGTTTTCTCCTAACAACCATTGTAGTTGATTAATTTAATTAAAACTAATTCCACATATTACTCACTGTAGATCTTGTGTTAGATAGCATTGAGATGCAGGTTGTTTTTTTTGTTCATCGATGTTAATCTGTGTGGGGTTCGTTTTGGTGAAAAACAGTGAAAAAAAAAAAAGTATTCAGCGCTAGGCCTTGCAAAAGGAAACAAGAATGTGGCGTCAGCAGTATGGCTGAAATGTTGATTTGCAGAGAGATATTAGATACTGAGTGATAGTGAACACTGTGAGAAAGTCATCAAGTTTTTATAATGAGTTGCAAAGCCAAGGACGACTTTAGTGAATTTGATAATCAATGTTTCTAGTATCTGATAATATTTAAAGCAAGGTTGTTAAAGTCTTCAAAGATTATTATTTAATAATGCATCTTTCTAACTTATTGGTATCAATATTATGGTAGAATGAAGACTAAGCCAATTATTTATATTTATAATTAATATTATACACACTGTCTGACACTATTTATTTAGTTGTTTAAAAATGTATTCCTAAATTTTCAGCATCATTAATCATGATCCTTCAGAAATCATTCTAATATGGTAATTTGTTGCGCAAGAAACATTTCTTATTTTTAAGAAACGGGCATAAGAAGAAAAATAACGTTGTTTTATGTTAGTATATGATGCTGTGTATCTAGGTTGACCAAACTCTTTCACTCGATAGACAATCTGTTGATGTAAGGATTTTTATGTATCTGTGTTGTTTTCTGCAGACAGATCTCACTCAATCATCAACTTGCTGAAACCTCACATTTTAATCTAAAACCCAAGTCCTTAAATACACTTTTTTCAATATAGAAAATGGTGTATTTATTCTAAATGTATCCTATTATATCTTTCACTGCTTGTTTATTAGAGTTTTGTGTAGTATGTTGATTAATGCAGCTGGGTGATGTTCTGATTGGTTCAGCCCATGAGCTCTCCTGATTGGATGAGAGAGCTTGCAATATGTGGGCTGAAAGTGATGTCAAGAAGCTGTAACTGTAGATTAGAATTTATTGTTTAGGAAGTGTCTGTTGGTTGCCACAGTGAAAGGAAAAGCTTTTAGGTGTTTTGATGAGTTATTGCTCTTTCCTAATGTTTACGCCAGAGGAAATCGAGTGAGTTACGATAACTGATCCCTCATTGACCCATTAGCACTCCTAAATCCTCACTTCTTTTGTTGTGTAGGCTCATAAAAAACGTAGAAAAGAAAAGAAATACTAAAGTTTCATCTGAGATGATTGTGTAAAGCAGAAACTTAACGTCCCAGCGAGTATATTTGAACTGTCATAAACCCCTATTTTGTCTTTTATACAATCTAATATTTGCAAGTGCAACAGAACAACCACCAAGTCAACCACATTTATATTACGTTTATATTATGGAAATATATGTAAATGACACTTGATGTCAATTGCGTCACCTCAGAGTTCCAGCACTCAATATGCCATCTTTCTTATAGCAGCAAAACTCAGACGGATGCCATATAAGTTGTGAATCTCCCCCTCAACCCCACCAACCACAGCCCTGCTATATGTAAAGACAAGCATAAAGTCTTAAACACAGCTGCAGTTGCATGTGATTGTGGAGCGGTGGATGAGAATAAAATATTAATGTGTTATTAAGGATCCCGTAGCCTCTGGCCCCAATGCAATTAAAAACAAGATGGGAACAGGGCAGTAATCTTTTAATGCACTGTTATCACATAGCATCTTATGAAGAGGACTTATTTTTATGTGCCGTTTTGATAGGAACGGCCGAGGTGAGATTTGCCATCGCAGGAGGGAGATATATTTTTTTTCTCCAGAAGGTTGGTGTAATAGAGTTTTCTGTGCTTTTTGGTTGGAGTTAATGAGTTGCGTCTTAAGGAGAATGGAGATATGATAATTTGTCCGATGTGGAGGAGCCATATTTGATGTGGATCACGGCTAACAGGGTTGATTAGATTGACTGATTTCCACGCTGAGGTTTGATGTCATGTTCTTTTATTTGATGTGCTTAATTGGCATGGTAGGGGGTGTGGGCCATCAATTTGATGTAGTGCTAAGGACATCAAGTTCAAGAGTGAGTGACACTATATACTGTTCACTCCTTTAGAAGGATCGCTGCACATATCTCAAGGGGTGCTTTATGCAAACATTTCATCTGGGTGTATTTGTCTGAACCATAAGGCCGTAGATTACATCTACTGGTCACATCCCAACGGCATTCAGGTGAGTTTCTGTCTCAGAGTGTAAAAAATACACTCTGGGACAGAAACAGTTCTCACTGGCTTACTTGTTATGGCTGCCAAGAGCCGAATTTTTTGCTAAGTGTAATCAAATGCACAAGGCCGGGTTTTTTACTAGTTATATAATGTTTGTGCTTCATTTTACACTTACAAACGTAGCACCGCAGACTTCAAAATAAGCCAGACTAGGGGATTAATGAGTTTGACTATAGTGAGCTGGGATGGGTCACAAAGGTTGAATAGTTCAAAAACTGACCGTTAACCTGTTTTAGGTTTAGCTGATAGTCTTTAAAACGGTTGAATTGTTTAGCCAGTTCAGTTTGGATGTTCAGTTCAAATGTTTTTTTGAAAGAAGTCTCATGTGCTCAACAAGGCTGCATTTCTTTCAGGAAAAATACAGTAAAAAAAGTAATATTGTGAAATTATTACAATTAATCCATTTTAATATATTTATGTAACATTTTATGTGTAACTCTTATATATTTAACTATAAATTAGTGCTGTCAAATCGATTAATCACAATTAATCGCATCTAACATGTATATATATGTGTGTATATATATATATATATATATGTATATGTGTATATATATATATATATATATGTATATGTGTATATATATATATATATATATATATATATATATATATATATATATATATATATGTATGTGTGTGTATATATATATGTGTATATGAAGAGTTCAGATGCAAAAGCCTCTAAGTGCCATCTGAAAATTTCTTCTAAAATGGTCATTTTTATCAAGCTCGTGTGTAATTTCACTTTAATGGCAATGAAAATTACCTATTAATTGTCATTTAAGTGAAATTACTGAACTTAAATATACAAGCTTGATAAAAAATGACCATTTTAGAAGAAATTTTCAGATGGCACTTAGAGGCTTTTGCATCTGAACTCTTCATATATATATAATATATATATATATATATATATATATATATATATATATATATATATATATATTCACATATTATACACAATAATATGAAACGCATCTGATTGGTTTCTGGACCTTTAATCAGACTAATTATATAAGACATTATATAAGACAGAATGGTCAATTATATAAGACAGAATGGTCAATTATTTGATCAAACAACCAATTGAGTCGTCAGTTTTTAAAATATGTAGTTAGCACATCTCTACTATAAACTACCACTGACCTATCGTACAATGTTACAAAAAAAATGCTGCCCTGAGTATCCCTATTGCTCACGGTGCAGAGAGCTCAGGCTTGGGTGTTATATGCCAGGCAGGAGGCTCTTGTGGGAAGGGAACACCGGGCATGTTTCATAAGGAGAGGCGGAAAGAGAGGAGATAAGCACAGAAGGGCAGCTGGGACAAAGGCCCCAGAAAGAGGAGAGGTTAGACCGCCTCCAGGGAGCCACCCCTGAACAGAGGTGGTCTAGACCAGAGTGGCTCCTCTTTCTGCTCTCACACACTCCACTTGGCCTGCTCTAGAAAGAGAAGGGAGACTGCCAGAGATCAGCATCCAACCTCTTTCAGCTTCTGTCTGAGAGGGGTATACATATACATGTGTGAAGTGTGAAGCACATCGTGTTAGCCACATAAAATGTTGCAGATGCTCAGACATGTTGCTAATAATTGCCATATGTAATCTCATTGCAAATCATTTTTACATTTTAGACACATAGCCGAAACTCAACTGTAAACAACTCCTGTTTAGCAGTGTACAATGTGTTTTTGCCTTTTGTATCCTTTTAATTGGCAAATCTAGACTACATCAGTGACATGGAAGACTGCATTGAGGTTGTCTTGAGGCGATAGATAGTTTGCCTTTGCCACCTATCTTGTTTCTTCTTGTGTGCTTTTTCTGGTCATTGGTTTCTCACTTCCTCTTTTTTTAATTTTGCCCCTTCGTTGACTCTTATTGTGACCCCTTTAGCAAGTTGCAAACACTTTTTTTGCTTCATACCCTTTCTGCAAGGCCATAGGAATATCTCTATAGCATGTTCTTTATATGTTTTATAATACTCAGCATTTCTTACAACATAACCAGGCAAAAAGTCAGAGTCTCATGATGTATTTGTACCATAATATAATTTTAATATTAGCTTTTTATTTTAACGTAATCATCTGCATGCCTACAAATAGCATTGCTTACATGCAAGCATTGCACACAGAGCATTGGCATAGTAACTAGAGGATCAGAAAGATTTTGTTTTATAAACCTGCAGTGTTAAAATGAATCAGTTAGGACTCCACAGTGCTGTTTAGGAATTTATTGTTTGGTCTGTGACTTTCATTGAATCCATTTATTGTGTAAACTTGCACCAATTCCAATGAGCAGTATCTAAAATGAAATCATCCATAGGGTCTTAATCTTTTTAAACAATCACAGTGAAAATATGATCGTTATCATGATTATTAAATGATAAGACTCGGTAGTACATTATAGGCAGTAATCATTGCGATTTCATGATTGTGGACTTTTGGACGTTACCCGTTCTCTTGTTTACCCAGAATGCATTCCGAAAGTCAAGACTACTTCTCAACCTGTCAATCAAAGTCCTGCCCAGTACGTACGCCCTCCCCCCTCAGTGCGTTATCTCTGTACACAATCACAATGAAAATATTATCATAACAGAGATGATTATATGATCAGACCGGTGGTATAAAATCATCAATCAACGGACTTTACTCCTCTAGGCCTTCCTGACCTCACCTTACTTTTTACCCAGAGTTTCATTCTGTCAATCATAGTCCTGACTTCCCAACCCTTTCAAGTAAGCCCCTCCTCCATCTCTCCCCCTTCATTTCTGGGCCGCTTTCCATTACTCGCCTCTCTCTCGTCCTCGATATCTACCGCTATCTCACTCTTTCCTCCCCGACCCGCTCAACCCCCCCCCCCCAACAACTGTCTCTCTGTAACCCCCCTCCCGCCCCCTTCTCCCCCTGTCTCCAGTCAGACCTCTAGCCTCACTGAACCAGGTCTTAGCGGTATGATAATGTGGAAAGTTGAACTGGCCCCATTACAGCTTGGCTGATGGCAGCGCCGATAAGGCCCTTGATAATGGGTGCAGATAGAGCTGACACAGCGGTCCAATAGCCAGCCCTCTCTCTCCCATTATCATTCCTGCCCACCGATGGGCTCCCAGCACACTATCTGCTCTCCATTTCCACTCCTGCAACAGATAAGAATGGAAATACTGACTTCATAGCTGACTGATTAAAGTGTCTGCCTTTCTTGATAATACACAGATAAATTATGTTTTTTTTCTCTCTCCCTCTTTCTCTTTTGCTCCTTTCCTCTGTCTCTATCGCTTTCTCTCTCTCTCTCTCTCTCTCTCTCTCCCTCTGTTTTTCTCACTCTCTAGAAAGGAGAGGGGCGGCAGGGAGAAAAACGTCTCCTCTGTTAATTTCTCTTTCTTTGTAGGTTTATTTGAGAAGGAGAGAGGAGGAATGGGGAAGGAGGGGTATGTGGGAGAGATGGCGAGATGGTGCGGTTAATAAGAAAGTTTTGGAGGGCGGGGGAGCACTCGGGGTGTGATGGGGGAATGACTCCATTCAAGTGCCTCTCAGGGACTATTACATTTGGAATCTTGTCGACTGACACTCTACGACGCGCAATCACATCGCCATCTGCATAAACAAGCACTGCCTAAACGCTCTCGTTCCTTTCTCTCTCGCTCCGAAACACTGGGTCACCCAACCGCTGTGAACATTCATGGGAACGGGCTAGTGGCCGTCCGGCCGATCGCTGATTTCCCACGGCGACCGGAGGAAGTAGCCAGGTAGCGCGTGGGTACCCCTATCGGTGCTGATGACCTCCCATGATCTTTAATAACACGCTCTTCCAGGGTGCTTTTTTATCAACGATTGCTCCACAGAGATAACGTGCTGATCAAACCGATAACGTCCTTTTGTGTACAGTAAACCTTGTCCGCTTTGTCACTTCCTTTTTGTTTCTCATCTGTGTTTTCCACCCATCCAGTTGTAAACTGAATTTTCCTCTCACACTTCCTGGATCACATTGCTGATGGTAGTGGGACTCGTGTGTCATTAATGATGCGATCTAGTGGCACACCTCAAGTCTAAGGGTTCCTCTTGCTCTGCCCACAAGTGATGATGTCATGCACATGTGTTTTTATATGGATGCAATCAAGGATGTCTAATATAATGTGCGATATTTCTGCTGATGGAGATGAGGGATGTTGTT
Source organism: Scardinius erythrophthalmus (assembly GCF_964197995.2). NCBI lineage: Eukaryota > Metazoa > Chordata > Actinopteri > Cypriniformes > Leuciscidae > Scardinius > Scardinius erythrophthalmus. The sequence continues at coordinate 9,436,633 of NC_138228.1, read as the reverse complement.
TTTGGTGATTTAGGCCTCTTTTTAGTAATTTGATCTTTGTTATGCATTTTCTATACACCATCTGATTATAGAGATGCACCGATTACAATTTTCTGGGCCGATTCCGATTTCCGATTTTTCATTAAGTTTGACCTGCCGATACCGATTTTAGCCGATTCCGATTTCATTTTTTCTAACCACTTTACAGCACACACAAATATTTATTTTATATCATTTCTATAATAAAACATTTTACAATTTGCATAGTTCACACACATCTAAAGTGCAGTGTTGTGGAAGAACCATTTCCTTTTCACATTCAATATCCAATAATTTTTGTATTTATGTATTTAGCAAACGAAACGTCTGTATGAAAACAGGGAATGGCAATAAAATAATATATAAATAAAAAACAAAAATATAGCCTTGCAGTATTAAGATATTTCTCAAAGCACACACACACACACAGGCCCATTGCAATCACTTGTACAAACTGAATAATAAAACAAGTTTAAATGGGTACATTTTCTATAAATATTAGTCTTTGTTTTCTTTTCTGACATAGCCTACTCCAGTTCTTGTTAAAACACGCAAATTCTGTGCATTTTGGGCACTTTTTTTGTGAAACCCTATAAGGCTATTTTCCATCAAAAGTGTGCTTTCCCTTTAATTGAGCGCGAGCAGTGCAGCAAATAGACTCGGCGCCGAAACACGCGCTTCACTGCTCGAGACGCTCCTGCTTCCGTTGTGAATGCACTCAATGATTAACATGCACGGCGAAAAAAAATACGCGCTTGCGGTCTGAACGGACGTAATTCACGAGGTTTTCTACATGTGCTCCATGTGCACGTGTGATGCTGATGTTGCGCGATGTTAATCATGCGGCGCCCGAGTGCATTTGACCGGCATAAAATCGGCATTTGTCAGACTGACCGGCCGGTCGCCGGTTACGGCCGATCACGTGAAAATCGGCCAATTCCGGTCACCAGCCGATCAATCGGTGCATCTCTATCTGATTATCTTTAGTTGATCTTTCTAGATGAATTATACAGAAGATTTTCAAACTGGGGTTTGCAGAAAAGTTTGGTAAAAAAATAAATTCAAGATTTTATCAATAAATCAATATTTTTTAATAATAATATCAAGGTAAAAAGTGTAATGAAACTGTTTTTGAATTAAGTCTCTTATGCATACCTATGCTGTATTTATTTGATAAAAAATCCAATAATAAACTGTAATATTGTAAATATTGCAATTCAAAATAACGGTTTTCTATTTTAGTATATTTGTTATTAATATATGTAATTTACTCTTGTGATGGCAAAGCTGAATTTTCAGCATCATTTCTCCAGTTTTCAGTGTCACATGATCCTTTGGAAATCATTCTAATTTGCTGCTCAAGAAACTTGTGGAAATAACTTTATTATTAATAAAAACTAATATTTTTGTGGAAAAGTAAAAATAAAACCATTTGTTTGAAATCAAATCTTTTGTAACAATGTAAAAATTCACTTTTTATCAATTTAATGCATCCTTGCTGAATGAAAGTATTCATTTCTTTTGAAAAGTAGTGTATAGGTGATATACTGGTAGACACGATAAACTGGTAGAAATTTGTGACGTGCTGTGCCGTCACGAAAGCTTATAATTTGCATGCATTTTTAAGTGTCCTCGAAAACGCAGTGAATGTAAACAGTTGAGAAAGAAAACACATGGGATTTAGTATATTGGATCCGTGCATTCGGTCTTAAAGTGACAGCAGCAAATTAAACCTGAATATGAGAAATCTGAGATATATCTCTCACTGCTCCGACTGAATCACTTTTGTAACTTTAATAAGATATTTAATATTTAATTTACACAGTGAAGACTATTTAGTGTTTTTTTTGTTTTATTACTTTATTTAATTATATAGTATTTCTTATTTCTATTGTTTTAAGTTTTTCAGGTAGTTCTATTTCATTCGTTCTTTGTCTTTGTTATAGTTTGTTGTTTAGTTTCTTTGTTCTTATTTTATCATTGACTGTTAACTTCTCTTCAGTAAGCTTGATTTTTTTTCTTCTTAGTTATGCTATAGCCTATTCGTTTTTTTGTGATTGAAATCGGTGATGAGAATTATGAAATTTCAATGCTATGAAATTTTTTTATATCATAAAATCCTTATATAAAGCAAAAAATAACTATCGTAATATATCGTTAACGTGAAATTAAGTTTGTGATATCGTATCATAATTATCTTCACTGAAATGAGTTTGTCCTCCTGTTGAAACCTTACTGAAAATCTTTATTGACCTCTATATAAAACATATTAACATATTTAGCAAAGCATTATCCCAACAGAGTGTTTCTGAGGTTCTTTTCTGGATTTTTCTGTAGCTTTTCAATCACTTAATACCGGATGTTTGGGGTGATTGGCATTAAAATTCTGTCTGTTGTACCGTCTAACTGACTATCTGTCCTTCTATCTTCCTGTCTTTCTGTCCAAGCGTCCGTTCTCTGCTTACATAGAGAGCTCACTTAAACTGCTCTCTTAAACAATGCCGTATTTGTTCAGGGCACTGTAACTGACCTTGATAGATTAGAGAGACCTTTTTACTTTCTGTGAGAGTTTGAGCACGTTAGACCGAAATTATTAGTTTGCGTCTTAAACATGTCCGTTTTCCCCCACATGGTTTGGTCTAGGAAACAATGTTTTATATAAATGGGACATTTAAAAAAAAAAAAAAAGTTTGCGAGTTGGCTTTTGCTCCCCAAATCTTGACGTTCCCTCTGACATGGCTGCGCTCGCACAATCTCTTCAGCCGCGTGTCCCTGCGTGCTGAATTATTCACATTAGCGAGCCTGTAAAAAGCCTGCATAAGGTTAATTTGATACCAAAACCTTGCCTAGATTTTTAAGGGCAGTAGACCTTTTTTTTTCAGTTGGGCTACAAAGAATTGGGAGTGGAGGCGAAGAAGAAGAAAAAATAACGAAAGCATGATAAAAAGCTCTGATAACGGAATGACTGTGTTGTGTAGGAGTTGATATCAATGTTATCTATCTGTCTTTTTCACTCTCTTAGCCCTTCTGTTGTTTTTTATGCCTTATCTCTCTCTACCTAAATGCCAGGAACAAAAAGGGAGAAAGAAAAGAAATTACCGTACGGATTATTCATGGGGCCTGCTGATAAAGCGGGTGATGCAAAAATTAAGAATATACGACGGGGCTATTTGGCTTTTTCAGATGGCGGTTGTTTTGCAGGATTATAATTATTTAAATTATTTGATTTATGAGGGAAAAGTGAAAAGATCAGTTTGTGTGGCTGTATCTCTATATCTGTCAAAGCGTGAGTGATTTGGCCAGTGTTAACCATTTCTGGTCTGTTTCTAGACTGACGCACACACCTTCAAAACACACACACACACACCTCAGCATTTTTAGAGCTGCTGGCCTCTGATAAGGCTAACCTCAGTCTGACCCAAATAAAGAGGCTGGACACAGTGGACAAGCGTGTTGCAGTGGGAGACGGGCGTCTGATGTTGTTGAGGACAGTTGAGTTCACTTCCAGCTAAAAGAGAAGGAACGAGGCGTTACATGTAATTGACTTTGCTTTACATTTCTAAAGCCATTTTGGCAGGCTCAGATCAACGGCTTAGTAATTTATTACCTGGCTAATAATCTTTTCATTCACTTTGACAGTTGTTTTATGACTCAGAGCTTCTAAACGTGTGTGTCTTAAAGGGACAGTTCATCCAAAAATCAAACTGTTGTTGAGGACAGTTGAGTTCCCTTCCAGAGAATGAACTGGTCGTTACATGTAGTTTTAATTTTTTTCCATTTCCAAATCCATTCTGGCGGGCTCGGTTCAACGGCTAATTATAATCTTTTCATTTTGAAAGTTGTATTATGACTCAGAGCTTCTAATAATGTGTGTGTCTTAAAGGGACAGTTCATCAAAAATCAAAATGTTGTTTAATTGATTTCCAAACTTGTATGCTGTTATTTTTTTATTGGATGAAATTTCTAAATAATTGTTATGGAGCCTTTACCATACAGCTATAGTTCATAGTGACCAGAGGGTTTCAAGCTCCTGAAAGTAGCACAAAACAAAACGGCGGCAACAACAACAACAACAACATAAATGTGTATGGCAAGTAGGGGTTTAACCAGTCGTAGGTTCGGCACACGTGATTAATTGGAAAGTTTAAAGGGATACGAAAAACTACTCCGCAAAAAGAATAAATAAAATGCTTCCTTAAAAAGGCAAAAGAACGCATGCACGTTTTCTTAATATGATCATTATAAACCAATAGACTGATGAAAATGCGGGACATTTTCTCAATATGCGACGTTTTGGCAGACAGTTTTTGGTACCATTGACTTCCATAGTAGGAAAAAAATATACTATGGAAGTCAATGGTACCAAAAACTGTCTGGTTACTGACATTCTTCTAAATATCTTCCTTTCTGTTCAGCAGAAGAAAGAAATTCATACAGGTTTGAAACAACATGAGGGTGAGTAAATGATGACAGAATTTTCATTTTAAAGTGGAGTATCCCTTTAACCATCATAGAGTTAGGGTGACCCGCTTTGCGTTGTACCGCACAGCATTTTCACCCCTTGTCCTGCACGTCGCATATTGAGAAAATGTCCTGCATTTTCATCAGTCTATTGGTTTATAATGATCATATTAAGAAAACGTGCATGCGTTCTTTTGCCTTTAAGAAAGCATTTTATTTATTCTTTTTGCGGAGTAGTTTTTCGTACAAATACAACAGCCGTTTTTTAAATCCTAACCAATGGTTGAAAAGAAAGGAGTAAACACGGTCACAAGTAGGTCAACTTGTTGCCTGCTGTGGTTGTTCTAATTCACATCCTTTCTAAAAATATGAAAGTTTTTGGTTTAATATATTCTTAATATATAAGACTGTCAATGATCTAATTTCATGTTATTTTATATTTTATTTGTTCCTTGTTTATTTTGTTGGATTTTAGTTGGACTTGGTCAGAACTGTTTCAAAAATAGTTATCTGCATGATGCCTGCTGCCTTTGGGCTCAGTTTGAATTTAAATGACATGTAAAATAAAGACATGTTATGTTACATTGAGATGTATTGGTGTTTTCTGGAAGGGACTAAAGGATTTTTATCAGCTGAAAGGCAGAATACAAATGTTTTTATTAAGTTAGAAAGACATTATATAACAGTTTAAGGTTATCTTTTAGTGTTGGTAATATGTCCTACACAAACTTATAATTGTCCCACATTTGGTTTGTTTGATGTGTGATGGTGGTCACCCTACATAGAGTGAAAAGTTATAATTTGCACGTTTTGTCTTGCCAATTTAGTAGTGTTATCTGTGGGCACAGCCGCACACACCCGAAGTGCTCGCACCGAGAGGTGCGTTTCAGACCGAAATGATTTCTCTTTCACATCTCCTTGCGCTTGAACGGATACATACACACAAAATGATGTCAAAATACCCGTCAGTCGGTTATGTCTTAAGTGAACGTAAACGGTTGAGAAAGAAATCTGATTTGTATCATTATACTGGATCTGTGCAGGGCAGCTTATAAATACTTGCTACTGTCTATGTCATTAATGTTAATCAAACAAACATAATTCCAGTCTTCAGTGTCACATGATCCTTCAGAAATCATTCCAATATGCTGATGTTCTTTCAATATATGACAATATATCTTCTGCATTTTTATCCCTTGGGTACAATGTTGTTCTCTCAAATCTGACTATGGTCCAGTCAGGAGTCTTTCTGTGGAATCCTTGTGATTTACACTTGACCCTGTTTTTTTAGCTGAAGGTCAGGTGGTACTCCAGTCCTGCGCTCACCCGGACGCTTCAGATTTCCTCTTGCCTTTGTGCCTCAGGCTGTGTTGTGTGTGAGAGCGGCCTCTGTGTGAGAAGATTCATGTGTACGTTTTTGTTTGCGATTTATACACGTATACGTGTATAATGAAATGTGCACACATTAAAAATTTGATATGTACATACATGCATTATATAGCATTTTTCCTTGGATGATTGGTCCTCCATTTTTATGCAACAAAAGATAGTTTTAACAAAGTAAACTATTAGCATGATTGTTTTTCATATTACTTTTAGATTTCTTTTAGAGTTAGATTTTTTTTTGTGGGGAAAAAAGACATTCAAATGATAATGTGACGGATCAGATGATGGTGTTTTTTAAGATGATAGGGAAAGTCATCCAAAGTCGGTTTGGATCTGGCCATTTCAGGCAGTGATTGCCATTTTTTATGTGCAATACATGCCGGATGGACTATGAGTGGCCTGTAGGCATGTCGAATAAAGCTATTTATATGTTTATTTCTCATTTTCGACATGCTTTTTAGCTGGAGATGTTCAACTGCATAACTGTATAACTTCAGTCAATGTCTTTGCTTAATATTTTACTTATTGTGTCGTGTACATACATAGGCTACTAGTCTGAAACATACTTCAGCACTTTTTAATGTTAAGATTTCCAAGTCGCACACAAAGGCAATATGCAGCATTTGAGTTTCTGTGATATTGAGCATTATTAAATCAGATTGCGGAGTGAAAGGAATGTATAATCTCTACGAAAACTGTCATTTTAAACCTGTGCTACTGTTAGAGCCCATTTTGATCACAATCTCCTTGTGAATATCCCTTACTCGCGCACGCACACACTTGGCTCCTTTGCCCTTTCCTCTTTGTGCTGTGTCTATCCCTCCCTCTTTCTGTTCTCCCTCCATAAGCGGTGAGTCTTGTCTAAGTATTAGTATTAGAGGCAGCAGTGTCCCCTGAAGTAAAACAATCTGCTGTAATCTATCAGTGTGTTATCGGTCCTATCTGAGAGCTGGAGCGAGCCGGGCCGGGGCCATGGCGCCGTGCTCCGGAGCTGATAAAGTTTCAGAGTTCAGCGATGATGAATGTTAAGAAACTACACCCTCGTTAGAGAGGATGTGGACTTGGCAGGGACCATGAAGGGGGCCGCACATGAAAGCAGAGAGAGAAAGGAAAATGTTGGCACCCCGCACTAGTCGTCAGGTTAGAGGTCAAAACCCTGTTATTGCGCAGACGTTCTCGCTTTCGTCTTTTATTTTTCCTCTTCCTTCTTTCAGTTCAAACATTCTGACGTTTTAATGCACAAACATTTATACAGTGGTTTCAAAAAGTTTTTGGACACCAAAGCCACTTACCAAATTTCATTTATTTTAAGGAAAGTGGCACTAAATAGTTGGTACTTTTTTTAGGCCAAATGTTTTGTTATCGATTCTAATTTAAATCATTTTTAAAATGTTTAAATTTAAATACTTTTTGAGACGCTGAATTTAAAATGTTTTAGTAAAATATGTGTAGGGCAAATAAATATTGCTGTTTATTTTATTTGCTGATATGTTGGGGCATGAAAAATAAAAATGTTCATATTGTCGAGATTTGTTTTTTATTGTGGTTACTACTTACATGAAACTTTCTAAATCTACTTGGCAAAAATATTTAATTGAAATGGTTCCTTTGATATAAAAAAACACTTTTTTAATTAATTTAGAGCATATATTAATATTGAGAGATACTTTCAATCTCAATTGAAGGTTGAATTTTTTTTTTAATTAATTGTTTTAGCAATATCACTGAGCCCTAATTCAAATTTCTCCTATATCACGATATCTTGATGATAAAGTTGCTGCCTTAGCATTGCTGTCTTAGCTCAAGATTGAAAGTGCTTATCTCTGCCTCTAATAAACTAGTACAGTCGCTTCCCTCATGAGAAAGTTTACAGAGGACAGCTGGATGTCTTCTGGAGTGACTGCTTTGTTGTCATTAACTAACTAATTATTTTGAGCTTGTGAAGAACCAGCTTCTCATATCCCGAGAAGAACTGCAGAACTGGACCCAGACCAAGTGCACAGCTTGTCCTGCCCTAGTAATGTCCTCTGGCCCATCTTTCCAGTGACCTCTCTGCCTAAAGCCAGCACATCAACTGCTCCCATCTATCAGTCCGTATCATGCCTCAAAGTCCCCTGATGACGATGCATTTGATAAGAGCGCAGTACTTAGAAGTGCACAGTGCAAATAGCCGATAAAGCATTATTTTCCTGACAGATATTAAGTGCTTAGAGTTCAAATTTCAGGCTAATAGCTTTTCTGAGTCTTTACTCAAGATTTGTTGTGGTGTAACAAAAATAGCTCTGCTCTCGGGAGAGATGTGCGACGCTTCGTCAACGTAGAAACCTGCGTGTGTTATTCACTAATCGCCTTCAATCCAGTTTAACTAGGTGGTAATAGTCCCATATTGGTTAACAGCCTATATATAGGTTTTATTTGTTCATTTATTGATATTGGAAATTAAATTGTGATGCTCATTTCCTCTATTTTTGTTGCCATCTAACACTAACTTAAAAACACTAACAATACATTAGTACCACAGGTTTTTGGCCTATATTGGATTTTTTATTTATTTACTTATCAATGTTTGATATTTAACTGTGTGCATGCATATTTCCTACGTTTTTACATTTGGATGACCTTTGCTGTCATCTAACGTAAAACTAATCTTTAAAAACCCTAAGACCATAAAAGTCCGAAATTTTCGCACTTTAAAAAATAAATACGGCCTCACGTTTACACACTGCCTCTGAAACTTTCGTCCGTCATAAAAAAATTTCGGATCTGGTTGGATTTTCTAAGTTTTTCGCATCCGTAGCAAGCATTTTGAGAGGTGTTTTAACAATTCAGAGCCGCCGAATGACGAGTACGAAAAAACGCATACGAAAATTTCGGACTCAGTGTGTAAGGACCTTAAAGGTATAGCGAAGGATCTTTCCGAATTTTAGATAAGACCCGCCCTCTCCACTTTTTGAAAAGTTTGATTGATTCACCAGAATGATTGACAATTAGGAGGACCAATAGTATAGGCTATCCACCCGGAAGTAAAAAATCCTCCGCTATACCTTTAAGACTTAAATGTAATCTTTAGCTAATCTCCAGTTTTCATACTGTGGATTATAATGTGATGCTTAAATCCACTAAAATTGGTTTTTAGTTTTAATCCATTTTATTTTATATAAAGTAGTAGAGAATTTTGACCATTTTATCAGTTATCTGCAATAAAATTAAATTTCTTTTTTACATTTGGCCAGAATTTTAATATCGTTAATCGTTTAATATTCATTGCAAACACACCTCATTTCTATGAAAACTAGGTGCTTGGATTGCAGTGATGAATTTTTTTTCATTCATTCATTTTTCTATTGAATCAAGCACTAAAACCGCGGCAAAAGTGGGTGCAGATAAACTGCGCTAATAGTAAGAACGATTCATTCTTGGTGAATTCTCCGACTGTCTGCTGAATTAGACCACGACGGACCTCAATAAAAGCACGCCTCTCGTTCCCTCCTCGTGCAAAGTCATATTTGAGTCTTCTGATAAATAGAAAAGAGTTCTCGGTCTTAAAAGCTCTTAAAAGACGGGTATACCATTGTGATCACGACAAAGTTCATGAGCGTATAATGGAAGCTAATGTGACGCAGGGCGCGAGCAGCTTTGTTCGCAGAAGTGCAGAGCGTTTAATAGAATCTGATAGGCGTCAGTCCCCGGGCCCAGAGGACAGAGGGGGGACTGCGCGCTCATCAAGGAAGTCTTTGCTCATCAAGGGAGTCGGGCGCGCTCTGAAGGAATAATTTGTCAATAATTGGCCGTGTCAGTCTCGTTAGACATTTGATAATGTCCCGTTTCTTTAGGGTTGGCCTGGCAAATATCTCCAATGGAAAGCAGCGCATGGCAGCAGATCTCTGCTCCCGATAGCACCATTAAGGGCTTTAGAAGTATTTTAGCTGAATTCACACAAAGCAAAAATAGATAAATAAATAATGAAAAAGAAAAGTGGAACATCAACTGTCAGGGAAGTGATATGGACTATAAAAATCATTGGGGAGGGTTGAGAGATAAAAGATTATCCCTTTTTTTGTCGCCTTACTGCCTCCTCAGCCGTCGCTGAGGCTAATTCGCTTACTCAAGCAATAGAGCAGACTTACAGTGCAAGTGTGTGTGTCTCTTGTGGCCCTGTTTTAAGAACGCTTACTCTAGCACTACAGCATGACATCTTTACGCTAAAGGTGTTCAATACGGGTGTCTGTTTCTGTCCTTTTCGTAAAGCGCCAGGTTTATTGGGGATCTTCTTTTGGACATGGGCGTTCTTCTGTCAGATCTCATAATCACTTGAAGAAGTATGGGATCCATTATCCATTCCGAGAGGCCAGGCATTCCTTTCTGCAGATATGGCGGAAAGTCTATCTCTATAATATCTCGGAATGGCTAACCTTCATCAGATTGGCCAAAATCCTTGATGACAGCCACATTCCAGAGGGCCGCTCAGGTCAGTGGTTGTAGAGATGTCAGTGTAGTCACACAGGCTTGCGTCTGACAGAAGGCGTGCTATCGTATGAATCTACGGCGGTGTCGTCAGTTTGTGTGAGGTCCATGTTCTCTCCCCTGGCCGTAGTTCGGGAAGGTGTCCCTTAGTGCCTATCAGAACAGAGATCAGCCTGATACGAGCTGTCATGCCCTGCTCTTGTTCGCCCTGTGACCTTTCAGTCAACTGGTCCCGGTTTGCATGCACAGTTGCTCTTTCCTTTTTATGCAAATGCACTCTCAGAGGTTGCTGAGAGAAGCCTCGGCCCTGCCTAGAAACTGAAGTTTGTATATTAGGTTTAGTGTGGACTTAAAGTTATCTGTTTATGTTTTATTGTTTTTTTTTGTTTCTATTATAGGTTTCTAGATTTATTCTTAAAAATATATATTTATTTTTTTAATCCTTTTTTTATCCTTTTAATAAAGTTAATATTTTAACTGACCAGAAAATCACTAATAATTCAAATATATATGAAATTGTTCTAGTTTATTTTTATCTTGTATATTGTCATTTACTGCAAAACAAACAATTTACATTTTATTCTTGAATATTTATATATGTATATGTATGTATGTGTGTATGTGTGTATGTATATATGTATATGTATTTAAATAATATTTAAATTATATATAACATTTTTTAATTCGATTTTCATTATTTTATCTGTCGATATACATATCTATATCAAATCTTCACATTTAATGAAGTTGGTTTTTGATCACTATCTTCTAACTGACCAGAAAATCAATTAGAATTCAAATTGAATATTTGCATCATCTTTTACTACAAAACAAACTCTATTTACTTTTCATATATTGAATATTTTATATATTAGAGATGCACAATATATATCGTTTTAATGTATTTAATGTTTTTCTTTTGTTATGATAGTGTAAATCTCAGTATGATTATACATATTTCAATCTGTATATTATAATGTGATGCCTAAATTTACTTGTATTATTTAAAATATTTTTTTAAAGATTTTTTTTGTTTCATTTAATTATTTCATAGTTATGATGACCAATGAAAGATAAATGGCTGAATAAATGAATATAATTACTGGCTTATCATTATTGGCCAGAATATTTACCAGTGCATCCTTAAAATGTATATTTAATGGTTACGAAATCTTTGGAAAGGAATGCAAGGCCCTCACCCCGCCGTCATGCAAAATCTATTAAATTTCATTCTTATGATCCGAACTGCTGTTATGGATTGTGCCATGTTCTCACATTAATAGGAAAAACTATAACAGTCAATGGGATTTTTAAAAAAAAGGGGCAGGAGTTCTTATTAATCAGAATAGCGACATGTCTTAAGAGTTGAATGATGAGAACCAGGGAATTGTGGGTAAAGGGCTTTTCTGGTAGGGAGGAGACAGACAGACACATTAATATTCTCTTCCCAGTGAAAGTGTTTCGCGGGAAAAAAAGGGAAAAGAAAGAAATGAGACATCTATCGCTCTCACCCCATGCTTTTATTTCCTATTGCCTCATCTTAAATTTCCATTATTCACCATGAAAAGCCAAGCCAAGCCTATTCACACTCCTCTCTGACACCGGCGGCCCCCTTCACACACACGCTCACATACATTCACTTCAACCAAACACCATTATTAATCATCCCTATCGGTTTCTTCCATCTTCCTGCTATTTGCTGTTTAATCACTAAAATAATATCAAGAGGGGGGGTAGAGGGCCCGTTACCATGACGACCAAATGGAAAAGGTCAGGGTGAGTTTATCTTATCAGCGATAGAGAATGGTTACTAATTACAGATAGGTACTACCAGTGCTCAGTCCACAGGGCCCTGCCTTAGAACACTATCAGCAATCCACACCAGCCAGATATTAAAATTATCTATAGTCATCCACATACACACATGCAGACACACCTCATCCTGGCACACATCTGATGAGATGGGCCTCGGCTTTCTGTAATGTCCATTAACCCTGTTAATTCACAAATTGCACTTAATACTACTGATAAACAACGTTTGAGCTAGCTAGATTGTTTCTACTTTTAGAAAAGCTTGTACTTGCTAGTTTTGATTTATGACAAGACCTAGCATAAATAGCATTAATGCTTCACACTAATGGTGCAACCTTTATCAGTTCAAGTAAATCATCATCAAATATTTGTATTAGTGTAATTGTCGTGAAACCAATACCTAACATCCTGACAACAGAATCCTGTTCGGAGGCGACAAGACGTTCTGAACTGGCTTTGTAACCACTGAACTATTGACCCAAACCAAAGTGACTGTTTCATTTAGTTGGCTTACCAGTGTTCTTCTGAAGCGAGTCGCACTCATTAATGTTTCCTTACCATCATTCGCGGTTAATGACAAACCAGTTGTAATTAGATTTAGTGAGGCTGTGGAGATAACGACGCTAATTAATGGTAGGTGTTTGTGTACGTGCATCCGCACACATAATGCTAAAGCTAGCTCACCCAAAAATAAAGATTCTGACATTATTTACTCAAGTTTAGAGCTGAGAGTGTATTTTTGATGAGTCTGTTGATCCAGTCTACAGAACTAGTCAGAATGATTCGTTCATGAATCACTGATTCAATGATTCAGCTTTTACTGTTAACAGCTCACTAGAGGGGAAGGTTCTGTCATTATTTACTCATTGTGTCAAAACTGTAAATCTTTCTTTCACAGAGTACTAGAAGTGAAATTTTGAACATCGTGGACACTGTTTAAGATAATGAAGGGAAATTTCGGACTGATTAGGAAATGAGTTGTTCGTGTGAGTAGGATTCTTTGGATGAATCTGTTGATTAGGGATTGTTTTTTTTGTTTGTAGATTGGCACTGCGCATACCACTTTATGTATTTTCAATCACAGGCATCACTGTGCGCTTTCAAATCCATAGTTTCCCAAAATACCGTATTAACCATTAAAAAAATTATTTTTAAAGTCACAGTGATCATCGTTTTCATGATCGATCGCCGCAGTCACGTCCGAGTACTGGAGTTCCCTACTGTTGATCCAGTTCACAAAACTGGTCTGAGTGATTTGTTCATCAATCACTGACTCTGGTTCAGTTGTAATTGATTCTTTTTGAATAATGCTTAAATTATGGTCTGTTTGTCATTCAAAGCTATCATATGACTTCAAAATACTCTATATATTTATAGTGGTATGGACTACTTTTATTTAAATACCTTTTAATCCTGAAAGCTACCATTTATTGCAATGTTGCTTTCACCTCAAGAAAGTAATGCAGGTCTGTAATGACTTGGGTGAGTACATGTTCATTTGAAGTTAAACCATCCCTTTAAATTTTCTGTTCTTCGCACACAACTTTTATCGTTGTGCGTTTTGGTTAAAGAGAGCAAACAGACATGTTCTGTTTGTTCGCGTCTTAGACATGCACATCAGAGTATGCTGATGCACTCCTTCATTTATCATCGTTGACATTTGGCTGTGCTCCTTCTATCTTCCTCTCATCTGAAAAGAACACATTTTTCCCATCAGAAATCCCGTTGTGACTTTTGCGTTCGAGGGGTGGTGATACTTCCTTTCACAAACGGCATCTCTGTGCGTATCTTTCCCGGGCTGCGTTCCCTGCCTTCTCCCCCATCTCCGCTTCCCCCTTCTGTACTGCTCTCTCTTTCTTTCTCAACATGGATGTTATCGGAGGCACTGAGGGCTCCAGTGATGCCCTGCCTCTTGAAAATACCCCCTTTCTTTCCTGCTGGCAGCTGTGAGCTGGTTTATATTTAACGTACCTACTTCATCTGCCCTCACCCCCCCCCACTCTACATTCGCCATATACTTATCTTTGCCACCCTCACACATCGCTGTATTTTTATTATTATTTTTTTATTTTCTGCCTGTGCGACAATGGTGAAAGATAACATTTCAACAGCAAATCCTGCCTCTTTCCTTCTCTACTATCATGCAGATACGTTTTTGTGCGCCTCTACCTTAGATGTGGCACATGCATACATCTGACCACAGCTGAACAATGTGAATGCACGTGAACAAAAGTCTTTTGTCTAGCTTGTGAATTCTTTCTGATGAGGTTCCTGTGCAACCGTTATGGGTTTGAGCAGCCTGAGGTGACACTTTTTTCACCGCCTTTTATCATTCGTTCATCCAAAAATGAAAATTCTGTCATCATTGACTCACTCTCATGTCATACCAAACCTTTCTCTCTTCTGCAGAATGTAAAGAAATATATTTTGAATAATGTTATTAACCAAACATTTCTGGTTACCATTGATTTCCACTCTGTTATGATTAGGCAGAAGTTTTCTAGATTTTATCTTCCTCATTTCCACAAAAAATCATTTGATGTCCCTCATAGTCTTATATAAAGAATATCAAGAAGATATTTAAACCATTAAGTAATGATTAGCCTAATGGTTTACATGACATCAGTGAGAGGAGCGAATTGTTTGGGAGCAGTGCTGGCCGCTGAAGTGTTTTAGTATGTGTGTGTATAACGGTTAACCTCTGTCTGTCTGCTTCAGCTCCTGGCCAGTAGCTCAGTGTTTTTATGTGCTTTTATGGTGATTAAGTCATAACAATTATACAAGAGCCATAAAGGGATTTTCTCTGCTTCTTGAAGAAATATACACATTCAGACACTCACTCTACAAAATATTCATATATAAAACGCATGTATTAATTTAAATGTACACTACCTTTCAAAAGTCGTAAGATTGGGGTTGAAAGAAGTCTCTTTGACGGGCAAGGTTGCATTTATTTGATAAAAAATACAGTAAAAACAGTAAAACTGAAATATTATTACAATTTAAAATAAGTTTCTATTTTTATATAAAGTATTTATTCCTGTGATGGTGAGCAATTTTAATATGTCATGAGTAATATGCTGAGTTGGTGCCCAAGAAACATTTCTTCTTCTTATTATTATTATTAATGTTGAGAATAACTGTTCTGCTTAATATTTTTGTGAAAACCATGATAAATTTTTTTCAGGATTCTTGGATGAATAGAAAGTTTAAAGGTTTATTTGAAATCATTAGTGATTTGTGACATTATAAATGGGTTTAGTGTCACTTTTGATCTATTTAATGTGTCCTTGCTGAATAAATAAATACATTTCTTTCAAAAAAAGAGAAAAAATATAACAATGTCCAAATCTTGTCACTTGTGTGCAACAATTTCCTTTTGCCTCTCTACTATGTCAGTAAACCGTCCCCGGAATCTGTTGAATTATATTATAACATGAAATTCAAATGGACCGTGTTTACATTCTTAATGTGTATTCCTGGTCGTATTTTGAACATTTCATCAGTGCACATTGTTTAAAATCTTTGAAATAATTTATCAGAACCTATTAACTTTCCCTTTCCACTTACACCACTTACGCTGTGCAGGATATTGGATGGGTTCAACCTAGTATAGAACTGCCATCAAACAATTCAAGCAATTGTAATTCTTTGATTGCGTAGGTAAAATGTCGAAATGCTCTTCTTTAGGGCATCTTGTGGTCTAACCGCAGTGTGTTTGTGTGATCTGCCATGTTTAGTCTTTACTCTGGACTGGAACAGCTGGGGATGTGTCTGGACGGGGGAGCTGAAAGATCTGTACAACTTATGTCTTCTTGAAGCTCAGATCTCAGGGTCAGAGTCTGGATAAACTGTGAAGGCCGTGTGCATGTCTGTGTGTGTGAGAATATGTGTGTGAAGAATGAGAATCGTCTCTAGTAAGGGGATGACGATGAATCTGCTGCGTTGTGTCAGAGCAGAAAGTGAAGGGCATGATGGAACGGTGAAAAGAGGGAGGGAGAAGAGGATGAGAGGCATCTCCTCCACATACCGTCGGGACGGCTGCCTCTCCCTTTTCCTCTGAAGAGTCTCAGAAGCGTTCTGGGTGAAGATGTGTCTTAAGAGGGATGGCTCTCATCCTCCCTCTACTCTTTCAACTCTTCTGCCTTGCATTCTCTCACTAACTCATTCGTTGTAAGATTTAGTATATAACACACACGCAAACATTGAGTTTGTGCAAACGTGCATAGTGTCTTGAAGGTTACGGCGACTGATATTAATGTATACTTTTGATATTAATTTAATCTGCGATCGTTTCTTTTGTTGGCTCACGCTGCTTTAATTGAAGGAGTTTTCATGGGAAAAGAATGTGTCTGAATATTGCCTCAGGCTTATCCAAGGACAGCTTATATCAATCAAGTTAGGGTCTGATAACAAATGCAACAATGTCTTTGAGAGGCCGGTCACTAGTACTAAGAGTCTCTTTTACCTTGTTTAGTATTTGATGAGGTGAGTATCATTAAATAAAACAATGTCAAGGTCTTTTATTTGGCTTTAGTTATGCTTATAGGGGAAAAATATAGAATTACATAAATTAGTGGTGGGCGATATGACCAAAATCTTATATCAAGATATGAGTAATTTTATTTCATGATAATATATATCATAATATAGTTATTTTATAGTAAATAAGGTTTTCATAAATACATTTTTGAAATTTCATAATTCTTGTCACTAATTTCAATATCACAAAAAATAATACTAGCCTAAGTAAAAAGTCAGTGAAAAATGAGAACAAGGAAACAAATCACAAGCAATTGGACAAAAATATGATAGAACAAAGACACAAATGAAATAGACCTACCTGAAAAACTTCAAATTAAATATAAATTAAATATACATTTATTCTTATTAAAGTTACAAAAGTGATTCAGTCAGAAGCATTGAGTGATTTTCTCTTTGTCTTTTGTTGTTATATTAACATTAACATTAACACTAGAACTGCCATGGCGGTCATTTTGACCGTTTTGAATTTTATATCTGCAATAAGTTTGTTGAAAAAATAAATACAATCCTGCTGGTACCTGACTTTTCCTAAAAGTGTCTGTATTTTCATTTAAAGTGTTTTTCATATAAATTACACATAAGGCAAAAAAACAAATGAACATATTTACCTATTTCGGCCATAAACGGTCATATTGACCGCACTGAATTTCGCGGTATTATTATACATATACCAATATACACAACAATAAAATGTGGTAAAAAATACACTAAACATCTTCAACAACAAATCATTTAAATGTAATGATATTCAGAACAGACCAAGAATAAAAAAATAACTATAAACAAGCCAAAATGAAATAGGCCTACTTTATAAGCGAAAGTGAAAGTAAGTGGCGTTAGGCTCACGTAACTCTCTAATTAGCATCAAAATGTTTCAACATTTGCGATGTATTTGGATGGTAAACTATTCTTTATTATAGGCTTTGTACTTCACTTCTGTTCCAATATCGACGGAAAAAGATCATCCTCTTCACACGCGCAAAATGGTACGAATTGTACTAGGCTACTGAGAAACAGAGCAGTGGAATTTTTATATGTTAGGTTGACTATTTTATTATTATATTTTATTATGGCTGTAATGAACAGGCTGCAATGTCAAGATTGCAATGCTGGAATATGGTGTGTGTGTGTGTGTGTCGGCGGGCGCGGGCGCGATCGAACAGTGCAACATGAAACATAGGCTACTCCGTCATTTTGTTTAGGACATCTACAGATATTATTTATTTATAAATGTATAATTAAACGTTTTTAAATGTACAGTTTGGTGTTGTTTTGTTTTTAAAAGACATCCTAATACAATAAATGCATTAATCTCTCAATTGGGTATTTATCATTAAAGATATAGAGTTTGGAATCTAGCGGTCAAAATGACCGCTTGCTGCAGTTCTAGTAGTTATGGAATTATGGACCCGTTAACACGGGTATATGCTGCTGTCACTTTAAGACCTAATGCACTGATCTAATATACTGATACACATGCTAAAATCACTTGTTTTTAAATAGCAATGCTTAAAAATGCATGCAAATGATAAGCTTTTGTGACGGCACAGCACTTCAAAGTCACGTGATTGCATAGCCGCGGCAGAGACAATAGTCAAAAATCTTTCCGGTTCAGGAATACTGGTTAATCGTGCCTACCGGTATATCGCCCAACACTAACAGAAATGCACTTGTAATAGAAGTCTACAAGGCAGTTTAAGGATTATATTGCCCAATAGACTTCCATTGTAAGTGCATAATTGCAAACACTGCTGACAGACAAGTCGAGATAGTGCTTAACTTCTATTTATTGCACAATTTGGAAGCATTCCTTTGCTAAAACATGAATGTAAGCAAACCGAGAGCAGTGTGTGTGCCTGGCTGTATTACACTTGTATGTGTGTTAACAGGTTGTGACCCCTGCGTAACCCTACGGAACTGTTTGCACTGATGCTCATTATTCCATTAGATGCGTCTTGGCAGCTGTTGCCCTGACCCCTTTTGAATAGACAGAGCTTGATGCGGCTCTTTTGCTTAACACACACGTTTGCGTATTGATCTGAACCTCCATGGGGGGAGGGGTACTTAATACAAAAGAAGTGTCAAAATCTGTGTCAGATAAATAAGCATGATAATGCTGTCCATATGCTTGTCAGATTCTTTTTATGCTGATTTCACACTCTGTTACTCTCTGATGTTGCTCTGCTAATAAGTGATAAAACTACACAGCACAAATAATGGGTTCAAATAGTAATTTCTGTATTACTCTTACTATTTTTATTGGTATTATGTGGTATAAATTAAAGTTATGAATTATACTTGGAGCCTTGAATTAGGTCTAACTGGTTTTTGCATATACGCAAAGGTAAGCATCCAGTGCATGTGATGTTAATTTCATCATCAGCATAGTATGGGTGTACTGTATACTTTTTTAAACCACACTATGCATACTTTCAGAGTTTGCCTCAAAGGTTAAGTTTGCTTCATTAGGGCTTGGTATTGAAACAGATTTGACAAATCGATTCACAAGCTCCTGATTCAAATACATTTCAGTTCAGTATCAATTTATTTGGATATATATCATGTACAGTACATATACATTTAAATTTCTCTCAAAAAACAATCTCTCAACTCATGTTGTAAACTGTACAGGGAAACATATCAGTGGTACATTACTATAATTTTGCCCATATTCAATTGCTATTTAGTTTTAGATATAATGATCACACTCAAATAAAAACATTGTATACATTGTTCTACTCCTTAATGATATAATTATGTTTTCACTCAAATTTGTGTTGAAATATACACATTTGATTGTTTCATGTCGTTTAAGGCGGCATTAAAGCAACATTTATTGTTTGAGTTTCAGAATTTGAAAGCTGTTTGTTACTTTTATATCAAAAGTAACCAAGCACAAGCTTATTGCGATTACTGGATGGGAGGCATGCTACAAAAAATGTTTGGTGAAGTTTTGTTCACGCTTCAGCAGAAAACAGCAGGGACTAAAAGATCAGTTTTGGAATTCAAGAATTGTTATCGGTTCATCAAAATGAAGATTGATTAGAAATCGATTAATCGATATCCTTAATTTATCTCTGCTTGCCGGCCATCTTGTTTTGTTAGTCAACTATCTAGGAATTAGAACCTCTTTGTCCATCCTCAGATCTTATGAACATTTCCGCTTTTAATCATAAACATAAGTTTTGCACTTGCTGTAAGGTGGGGTGAGCGTGGCGTGAGAGAGGAGGAGAGATTGAACCGGGGGGGAGTGAAGTTGCCAGGCAGCCGGAGTGGAGACCCTGGACTATCGAAGCCAGGCACGCAGACAAGAGCCAGAAGATAAGCCGCCTGATAAAAGATAGAAAATAGCAGCAGATTTCAACTTTCCCACCATCCAAGATTCTCGGGGAGGAGGGGCGGCTGAATCAACTACTTATTTCATCCATCCGTATCTGTCTTTCCCCACGAACAACTTGCAAGGCTATTGAGAAGGCGGACACACACACACACACACACACACACACGTTCAATCTTACAAATGTGACCACAAAAAGCTGTTAATTGGTTAACGGTAAATTCCCTTAATAAGTACCTGGGGAAACTGTGAAAGATCTAATCTAATCTAAAGTTTCATGTAATTTTACAGTAAAATGCTATTAAATGTACCGTTTTTTGGAAGACAAGTAAAAAGTACAAAGGTTGCACTTTATTTTACAGAATGTGCACTTTCAGTGTACTTGCAGTGTACTTCCTAAGAAAGTACTGAGTAATATAAGGTAACCACATGGGTTAAGATTAGGTTTATCCAGTTATTGTTATTACTTCAAAAAGTATATAGTCCTTTTGATGTACTTATTACAGTAATTACAATAACTGGAATAACCAGGTACTAACCCTGAACCTACTCCTAAACCTAACCTTAACCCCTGTAGTTACCCTATATTACGCAGTATTTTCTTAGGTAAGTACACTGTGAGTACATACTGTAAAATAAAGTGCAACCAAATCATCTTATTATTTACTGTGATAAGCCCGAAACTGACATTCCCATAATTCACAGTGACACTTCATTTTTGATGGTTTTTAATTTAAATAATCATGTTTCTTATTTTTTGTTGTCAGTTATGTACATTATGGTTTTATGTTGTGTTATGTTGCATTTAATGCATTGTTTTGTATTTGTGTGCACCTTCTATATATTAGTATTTATATTTGTGGAAAATGCATCATGTGGTTTTATCTTTCCCCCTGTGTTATTATGGTGGATGCCAGTATAGTGTGTTATTATGGTGGATGCCAGTACAGTAAAAGTATGAAACAGATTTTATTAGCCGCATAGCACTGCTAAGTAAGCACAAAAGGGCTGTTGGATGTTTAGCAAATTACATTGCATTTTTTTTGTTTTCAGTTTAAATATCTTTACATTTGTTACTACATCACTATTCTGGCAACCACAGCTGCCAGCTCTTTTCTGTAAAAACAATAGGATTTTTGTGTGTGTATGCACTCACTTACCCCTAGCTTTTCTTTTTCAGTCATTCTCTCACATAAATACTTGTACACGCCCCCTCTTTCCTATCGTGTCTTTCTCACTCTGCAAACAAACACAGGCGCACATGCTCGGATATGAGTCTGTTTACCCACACATATGATCTGTTTAGTCTATTTCTGCTGTTGTAGCGATGGGAGGAAGGTTGGAGGGGTGAAGAAGAGATGTGGCTTGGTGTAAGATGTGTGTGTGATGAAGCACCAGTTAGAGGGTGTTTAGCACTCTCTCTCAAGAGGGAAAATGCGCCTTCTCACCTCTCCAGAAAAAGGGGCCAAAGAGTGCTTCTATTCCTCAGAGAATGTTCTGACCTTTTCTTGTCATATTTCCAGATTATTGAGAATTATGTAGTAAACATACATTATCGTTAAAACGTTTGGGGTCGGTAAGGTTTTTTGAAATATGTCTCTTATTCTCAACAAGGCTGCATATTTGATTAAAAACACTAGTATTGCGAAATACTTTAAAGAACTGTTTTCTGTTGAAATATAGTTTAAAATGCTATTTATTCCTGAATTTTCAGCAGCCATTACTCCTGACTTAAGTCACATGATCCTTTAGAAATCATTCTAATATGCTGACGTTTATTATCATTATCAATGTCGAAAGCGGTTGTACTGTTTAATATTTTAGTGGAAACTTCTTTTTAGGATTCTTTAATGAATAGAAAGTTAAAGAACAGCATTTATTTGAAACGGAAATCTTTTGTAGCATTATAAATGTATTTACTGTCACTTTTGATCAATTAAATGTATCTTGCAGAATAAAGTTTTCATTTCTTCTTTCTTCAAAAACCAAAACAAAACAAAAACATGACCCCAATTATTGACCCCAGTGGTATTGTACATATTCTGACAAATTGCCAACAAATAGATGTTTTTCTGATTCCGTCCCTCCATTACATTTCCAGTCCTGTCTATACCCCATATGTGACCCTGGATCACAAAACCAGTCACAAGTCGCATGAGTATATTTGTGGCAATAGCCAACAATACATTGTATGGGTCAAAATTATCGATTTTTCTTTTATGCCAAAAATCATTTGGATATTAAGTAAAGATCATGTTCCATGAAGATATTTAGTAAATTTCCTACCGTAAATATATAAAATATTTATTTTTGTGAGTGAATGCAGCACAATCGCCAACATAAATGGACAACTTTAAAGGAGATTTTCTCAATGTTTTGATTTTTTTTGGCACCCTCAGATTCCAGATTTTCAATAGTTGTATCTCTGCCAAATATTGTCCTAACAAACCATACATCAATGGACAGCTTATTTATTCAGTTTTCAGATGATGTATAAATCTCAATTTCAAAAAATTTACCTATGTTGTGGTTTTGTGGTCCAGGGTCACATATAAAAAAAAAAGGTAAAAATAAAAGGACTTTGTCATGTACCGGGATCCCATTGTTATACAAAACCAACATGGGGTAATTTCTATAGTGAATGTGTTATGCTTAGTTCTAAAATATTTATTGGTCTGAAAATTCCTGTTTGTGAGCACAGTTCCAATTAAATAATTAAAAAAAAATCATTTTTAAATATCAAATTTAAAAAAACGACTCGATTTCATCTCTTCTGTCAGTCTCTGACGCTGTTCACGTTGTAAACAGTGCGGCGCCTCCTGGTTCTACGTCAGAACGCCGGCTCAAGATTGGCTGGCGCCTGCATCAGCATCACATGTGTCGTGATGCTCACGTGAATAGCGTCAGAGACTTGTTGAATAAAGTCATTGTTTTTTTATTGTGCACAAAACGTATTCTCGTCGCTTCATAACATTAACGGTTAACTATAGTCACGTGGACTATTTTAATGATGTCTTTACTACCTTTCTGGGCCTTAAAAGTGGTAATAACGTTGCAGTCTATGGAAGACACGAGGGTGAGTAATTAATGACAGAAATAAAAATTTTGGGTGAACTATCCCTTTAATGGCTAGAAAAATGGAAATTGGTTGGTCAAAAGGTGTGAGAACCGTGGATTTTTGAGCCTCAATATTATGTAATAACTTGAAATGTTCTGTACTGTTCCCCCTAGATATGGCATTTATATATGTGTTGTACGAGAACGGTATCAGTGTAATTGTTCCAACACAGAAAATAGACGTCAGACGTATTTTGGCTGGGCTTTTTTCCCCTCTACAGGAAAGGTCTGATAAATTGGTTAAAGCAAGTTTGTTGATCTGTACTTGCAGGGGTAGTTTTTCTCTCAAAGGGGCATGAGAAATACCCTCAGACGCACCATTCATCTCTGTAGCGACTAGACCGGCTTGTAACCTTAGAGATATCGTTGCCGACAATCGCACCTGCCCTCTGTGGACACAAAGAACAATTTCCAGAGCAGGGGTAAAATCTGATTTCTCCCCTGTTCGGTGAATCCATCTCGGTTTTTATTCCTGCTTTTCTTTCTCTCTCATTCAGTCTCCAGCCCTATCGCCTCTCCTTGACCATTATCTGGCAGACAGCTCCTGCTCATTAAGGAGTTAATTTTCTTCTCTCTATCTCTGATTAGTATAGTTGAACCTAAAGCACTGTGAATTCTTTAAATTTTCCCTCCCTGTTATCAAAAGGAGAAAAAGGGGAATGGGGGGATATTTAATCGTTTAAGTAGTCTTCCTGGGGAACTGCTTCTGCCGTTTCTGTTTTTTTCCCCTCCCTCTTCCCAGCAATGTAAAGAAATCCTGCCGAAGCCGCCCAGCTCAGTAATTCAGTTTTTAAAGCATGAAAAAAAAAAAAAAAAAAAAAAAATGACTTGATGAAATTCCACTATCAGCTCTGAACCAATATGCAAAATATCTCGCTGGAAATCAAATAGCTATTATGTTTTCATTTCCACGTCGGCGTATTTGCTTAATGAAGAGGAGACAGATCAGACCGGTAGAGTCTGCAGGAGGCGATAACCGGGAACGGCTCGCAGCTATCCACACAGAGTGACGCTCCCAGTCACTCTCTGAGAGAGAGAGAGAGAGAGAGAGAGAGATGAAGAGTGAAAGAAAGGAGAGAGTAATAGGGAAAGGAAAGAGCTTGCACAGGCGAGAGAGAGAGGCAGAGAAAAGGTGCAGACAGTAACATGATGGAGGGATGTAAAAAGCAGAAAAGGAAGCGCAGAGTGAGAAAAGAAGATAAGGAAATCGAGGGATGTCTTTAAAATGCGCCTCTTTGCAGTGTCCCGGGCTCACGACTGTTTGATGTTTGACAACCTGCTGACAAATCCACGGCGAGGATCAGTCAGGCCCGTTTGAAGTGCTCCGATGCCCAGCGCACATGAATACCATCACCACACATTATCACTTTATAATACTTATGATAATGAGTGATTATTGTAATCACTCACTCGTGTGATTTGACTGATGGAAATGAGAACAGTATCTTCCTGCGCTGTTTACTCTTTTTATTTCATTATTAACGAGCCTCGTCAAGTATAGCTATATTATTTGTTCTGTGTTCGTGCTCTGTCTTAAGAGTTCTGATAATTATTCTTCTTCGTTTGGCTGGCGTTCTTCTTACTCTTTATGTTCATGCTTTGGCAAATACAAAAGATATTAAGTAAATACACTGTGGTGTTTATTTTTAAGCCCCCCCCCCCCGCCCGCTCTCGCATTACTTTTTCAGTTAAGAGTTTAAAGGAATATTACATGTCTTTTGAAACCTGTACGACTTCCTCCATGGAATGCGACAGAAGTTATTTACAGAAGAATGTCCAAGCTGCTCTTGTCCAATAAAAATGGATGGTGACCATAACTGTTTGGCAATATTCTGAGTATGACTTAAATATTGGTCTATATCGCACATAAAACTATGGTATGGCTTCAAAAGACTTGGAATATTGCACATGATGCGGTAAAACTGCTTTTATGGTGCTTAAAAAAAAAAGGCACCCATTCACTTCCATTATATACAGAAGAGCAGCGTGAACATTCATTGAAACATCTTCTCTTTGTGCTGCACAGAAGAACAAGTCATATGGCTTTCAACATGAAAATGAATAAATGACGATAGAACTGTCTTTTTAAAAAGAAGTTAAAGGTATAGTTCACCCAAAAATGAAAATTTTGTCATAATTTACTCACCCTTAAGTTGTTCCAAACCTGTATATTTTAAAGAATGGAAGTCAATGGCTACCATCAACTGCCTGGTTACCAACATTCTTCAAAATATCTTCTTTTATGTTCAGCAGAAGAAAGAAACTTATACAGGTTTGGAACAAATTGAGGGTGAGCAAGTGATGACAGCATTTTCATTTTTGGGTGAAGCTCAAGATTTATTTATTTTTATATTTTTATTTAACAAAAAAAATGTAAAACCATTTTTAATTACCTTTAATATTTCTTTTTAAACAGTCCTGTAATGTGACAAAGGAAAAGTCTTCCATGTGTGATTTAATAAAATATATAAAAAAATAAAAAGATGGAATATAGCATGTCACACCTCTGGTCATTTTGTTTTACAATTGAATGATTATTGGGGCAAGCTTGCTTAATGGCCTTCAACTGTATAACTGTGAAAATTAACAATATGCCATGAATTAAAGCACATTTATTGCTTTAAAATGGGCTTATCAAACAGGTGATGTTGTGTGGCCTAGACACTATGAAAAGAAGATGTTAATTTAGTACAATGATTAATAATATTACACCGGTGCCGGTTTCTAATTGTGAATGGTGTCTTGTCAATCACAAGACTCTTTGGCCTTGTGTGGATGAAGTTACTCTGTTTTACTGATTGAAAACAAGAGTGCTATTCACTACCTCATTTCACACCGCATGCTGTGTTGGCAGAAACCGAGACGGAGCGGGTCTTGGCAAAGCAGGTGAAAGTCCACTCCTGTACGGCAGTGTGTCCGCAGAGGTCCTGCCAGTGGTGCGCAAGCCCAGAGGCTCCCAGCTTATCTTCGGCTCCAGCGACGCTGGTGACACGAGTCCCGTCAAGTTTTTAATGTTGTTTATATGTCTATGGGGTGTTTTTAAATATGCTTTAAGACAAACCATGTGCAAATTCATAAGTCAGCACCATTGCTGAGATTTTTCTCCTTAAAACTGCAGTGAAAAAGACTCGCTGGTGTCACACACTACCTTGTAACCAACCACGTCAACATTGTGGGCGGGCTTTAGCATATCATTAACTTTGCTGCGAATCAGGGGATTCTCAAGACAAGAGAAGCCAGGTTATCCCGGTATATTTTTCTGTTGATATGAAAAATCTGGTACATTTAGCAATATAGTGAGTGAATTATGTAGGCCTATATGATGTATTTTACGATGTTATGATGAACCATATGCCTTTCTCCACTGGCATTCGAAGTTGTTCAAAGCCTTTCTAAGGATGTTGATTTTTAGAAGGCATGGCTGAGATGGCAAATGGGAACATGGTGTGTGTAACATTAGCAACACACAGCTGTTTGATAACGTAGTCAAGCCAAAGGCTAATCATATTAATTACTGTTATGTGTCTGGCGTTGTAGAGAACGATACATTACCATTCTGATACAT
Source organism: Scardinius erythrophthalmus (assembly GCF_964197995.2). Taxonomy (NCBI): domain Eukaryota; kingdom Metazoa; phylum Chordata; class Actinopteri; order Cypriniformes; family Leuciscidae; genus Scardinius; species Scardinius erythrophthalmus. Next base: position 9,409,928 of record NC_138228.1, on the reverse strand, counting down.
CGACTTGTATACGAGCCTGTATAATTCACTCTTCCTCTTCTTCTAAATCAGTTTCTGGTTCAAACATATATGGCTGAATTAATTCACTTGCCATCGTGTAGCATTTACTACAGTAAAGTTGACCAAGTGGATCTCTGAGCTGGTGTGATTGAGTGGAGGCGGGGACTCATTTGCATATTCATGATTCCGTATGTACTAAATGAAAAAACGGTGTAGACTTACATTCAAGATAAATAAAATTGTTTCACAGGAAATAAATGTTTAAATATGTAATTTTGGTGTTCAAAGATGAGTTTTAAGGTATAAAATGATTGACTACAGGGGGACTTGAAGTCTCCTTTTGATTTATGTGGGCCGCTGTGCTTTCAAGTGCCCGGGATCCGGTCTAACCCTTGGATCCATCTAATTACTAAGAGCGTGTTAATGCCCTTGGCTCTGATCAATGTGTGTAGCCACTTGTGCTTGAAATTATAAGTACTGCAGGTGTACCGCAGTTCTTCCTTGAATGCTCGCACACACACACACACACACACACACACGTAGACTCTCACCAAAGGCTCACTGTTCTCCTCGAAGTATCTTTCTTCACAAGTCCCTGATTTCCCGATATAAGCAGTGTTCTTTCTTTTTTCCACTGTGTTTGGGCTGTTTGGTAATGTGGTGATTAACGTGATGGTGAGGAAGTTTGTTCGTTTAATCAGGGCTCAGGTTTGATGTGTTGTCTCTTGGTTTAATCACTGCCGCTAAGCACACTGGTTTGATGTGGACGGGGGCTGCTTAATAAAGCCCTATCTCCTCCGCCTTCATCAGCTTTCTCACTTTGTTCTGTCTGTTCGAGTGCCAGTTAGAACTCAAAAGTGTATTTCTTTCAGTTGATCTCCTTTCTTTTGCTTTGTATAATAGACAAAATAGGGGCTTTTACAATTGACATTTTAGTCCTTAAACGTGGATTGGGAAAAGTTGTCATTTTTATCATTTAAACAATATAATTGTAATTTATATTTTACGTCATTTGTTTTAAATCCTAAATTGTTTTTATTTTATTATAAATTCACAGGTTCAAGTTATATTTCAATGCGATCTATACATCAAAAAGCACTTTTATGCATGTTAAATGTTCTTGAGTGCTATATTTTCCCCTCCTTTTTTCATAAAATGTATGGCAAACAAAGTTGCCTGCTGACATTCTGAATGTAGACAACCCTTTTCTGTCGTCGGTTCTGTGAAAAATGCATATTATTCCTCGTATAAGATGAAGAGGGAGAGCAGAGACTTTTTTCCGCGCCATTTGATGTCTGTAAGCAGTGATGCGGCGATTTATTCATTTAACCAGAGCGGTAATAGGAAAGAAAATCATAATTCAGACTTACATTTAAACACAAAATGTAATTGGAATTTTAAACAGAGGAGCCCCTTTGTACAATTATGATTAAAGGAAAATTAATTGTATGAAAATGTCGCCACAGATATAGAAAATTAGATCTAGCAATGCCCAGACTACATTCTAAAAATATGGCGTATGGGATCGATCTTTTTTTACTTTTCTCTCTCGCGTCCTTTATTACTAAGGTCCAAATCTAAGTGTGTTAATTTTATCTGAAATTACAGTGAACCATGCAGGCGTGGAAGTCGAAATTAGCCTAAAGATGTTTCATTTACAAAGACAGAAACACTTTGTCAGGGAGCGATTGTTTCCAAGCATTATCTCCGCCTCGTTTTAATTGCTTTGGAAGTGAAATTAACAGAATTAGAAAAATTGCCTTTGCCTTTTTCTACAAGGCTCTTTATTCACGGGTATTGTTGTGTGCTTTGTATAGATTATAGGCCTCTTTGTTCTAGGAAGTGTAAATATATACGCCTCCAGTCACGGCTTTAGCTCCTAACAATCCCCTCTCTGTTCATCACAACTTAATGAAAATTAATTTATGAAAAACCTGTGGTAAAATCCGATTTTCCAACCCTTGGTAATTTTGCTTAGATGCAGATGCATAAAATAGTGGGTGTCCTGGTTGAGTTTAGCATAGTGAAAATGTGTTTGATGAATTTATGTGAAAACTGTAGTTTTGCTCATCTTAAACCTCATTAGAATAACAATACGGTCGACGAAGGTTGAATTAGCATGCAAACCGCTGTGGTGTCCATGAGGGAACAAGCCATACAATAAACGTGCTCTCTGAGAATATCATCATTTAAAACTAGTTTTACTACTACTGCTTCTGGAAAGGTTTTTATTTTATTTGTTTAAATATCAACTAATTAAATTGGTATTTTTAAACACCAGTGGTTGGTTATCTCATCATGGTTTAAAAGTGTAAGGTTTTGTTCAAACGTCTGCCAACTGGGAATGTATTGAGTTATACAAATGAGTTAATCACCCTGGCCAGTGATACAACACACACACCGTTGTTCATATACTTCCTTGTGGTCTGAAGCTCTGGGATTTCCAACCAATTAAAACTGTAAAAGGCTTGTAGCAAGAAGGTTTGAAATGAATCTGAATTTTCTTGCTTAATCATGTACTTTATCACTTTTTATTTACAGAACACCCTACTTCCTTGAAGATATTAACAGGGTATATTCACATTATCTTAAGCCTCTCAACTGAGGCTTTGGCATGATATGATATCTTTTCAAAGGCCTTTCAGTGTCAGATGACTTTTATTTTGTATTGCTCCTCTTTTTATGACCGCTCTCTCTCTTTTTCTCTGCAGGCTCTATTGGGGATCTTAATGGAGGTGAGGATCCATCTGATGATGTAAGCATGTCAGGAGAGGAGGGCGGAGCTTCAGACCAGGAGGACTATGCAGAGTGTGACGGTTCAAGTCCACCTTCATTTACGCCACTTTATAACGAAGGTGAAACGACGCATGCTAAAACGGCTTTCATACGAATAGTGTCAGAACCACCTGAATGTTCCTCTAACATAACCTGTGTTGTTTTGTGATGAAACTGATATTGATAGCAGTATTAGACATCTCACTCACATCTGATCGTCTGGATTTCGGAAAACAGCTTCCTTTTGCCATATGACTTTAATGGATAGTTAAAGGATATAATTTAAATTCACTCTCGTGTCGTTCTAAACTTATTTGCCTTTTTTTGGTGGAACACAAAAGGAGATTTTTTTAATCATATTTTAAGCTCAAAAAATGACCCAAAAACCCCCAAAACAATCAAAGAACCATAAATCTATGAACTTCTGGAGCCATGTGATAGCTTGTTTGAAGTATAGACTGAAATTTTTCAATGAAAATCCACTCGAGCTTTCTAATAAATGTTATTGAACGTGCAAGACATTGATGTTTTCTGCCGCTGATGTCCAACCTGACACCATGCATCTAAAGCTGCCATATTTGACTTGAGAGCTAAAGAGATTTTAGTAAGAATTTATCATTATTTTTGTTATTTTTACTTAACTTTTTATGCATATATATATATATATATATATATATATATATATATATATATATATGTATGAAAAAGCAATGTGAAGATTCTTAAATTCAGTTTTTAGGTTTTATTGAAAAGAATAACGCCATACTGGTTGGGAATGACAAAAGAGTGTAAATAGTGACAGAACTATTACTTTATGAAATAACGGTTCTGTTCAGGAAAAGGAAACTCTTGCTTGAATGAGATACAAAGCTTTGTTTAATCAAGTTTTCTCTGAAGAGAGTTCATCACAATTTAAGATTAGATTGTTTTAATACCTCGTTTAGTTTTTATAGACTTTGAAAGACCTTTTATAGACTTAAACAAATTATGTGAATCTTAAATGAGGTAATTTTTGCAGACATCAATGGATATGGTTGCCTTGTTGCACTTTCTGTCTGGTTTTCCATCCGTAAGATATTTAAGTCACATTCTTAGTTGAGATTTCTGTTTTTCCTCTTCTTTTTTTTTTATCTGGAAAATTCCTGTTCTTGTGAAATTGGGGACTGAGGAGATAAGAGCTGGTTCGTTGGCTGCTTTTGATAAACGCATGGAAATTCTGTCAGGTGCTAATCGTGAATAGTTTAGAGATTGTCCTGTTTTGTTTGTGCGTGCGTTTAGACATGCAAGTATGCGGCATTCGCAAGTTTGAGTTTGAGGTGATGTTTGTCATCCTCCTCTTTTCCGGTGTGAAAAGAGGGTCTGCGTTAACGTGTTTCTTTAGCTCTTTTTTTCCCCTCTATCAATCTCGCCCCCACCCCTCGGGGCTCCACTGTTGCCCGGTGCTGCTATTATCAGCCTCTGTAAATCAGCCGTGTTTGACGAACCTGCTCTTTCAACCTGCGATCAATACCAGGTCTTTATCAGGCCAGCAGTGGCTAATAAAGGCAAGCTCCCTTATCCACCATCTGGGAGAGAAAAAGACAGGCGATAACCAACTGATAACTGCCTCAGAAAAACACTCAACCAGTCACAGGACACACAGTGTCGATAACCACCTGTAAAAAATAAATATAAATGAAAGTACCACCTTTTAATAATCATTAATGGCAAAGCAGCCGCTGGTTTCCATGTGAAAGGGTCAGTCTGAAGTGATCTGAAGGAAGATCTGATGGTGAAGTCGTCATCCATATCAGCAGAGAGCTGATAAACCTTAAGCAAAGATGACTCTGTGTTCCAGAACACCTTTTGTTATCTCAAACCCGGTGAGGAGGTCTGATCGTGGGCTTGATCTGGCTTATGGTTTCACCAAGACTGCAGTATTTAACTGGATGGAAACATCTTAGCCTGTACAACCAGCTAGCCCCACTTCGGGCGCCATGTTGGACTCAGAGTTAGTATAGTTGAGCCTTACAAGAAAAGAACTTGACCCTGCCATGATGATCTGTTTGGGAGAAAGAACTTTGAGAAAATTGACTCTAAAAAATTAGGCCAGCCAGGAAGAATGGAGCAAGTTGGGTGACTTTGCCCTCCAGGTGTGACAAGGGAAGTTGCTGTTATCAGATGAAAGGAGGTTGTTGGGTTGGCGACGGGGTGTGTGTGTGTGTGTGCGTCAGTATGTGTGTTTGCATGTGCTGGTAGACTAAGGAGACTGCCGGGGAGCCAGGATGGTGGCAGCACCCATCCACCCCGCCCTCTTTCCCTGATACCTGTCGTCTCTGCTCAGATGATATGGGAGATTATATTGATAATATTAAATGCAATAACTGTGGCTCCAGCTCCTCTCCCCACGCTGAGCGCTGCAGGATAAAATCAATGTGCCATTCAATGTGATTTATCGCTGAAAATAATAGGGCTTCTTAGGCAGGGAGGGAGGCGCGTCATGGGACGGCATGCGCTGGGACGGGCTGAGAATGGCGGTTGGGCCCGGGTGGAATTGTCGGGGCTGACGACAAGGGCGTGTGCATGTGTCATTTATTTGATGATGAAGATCTAATCTCCAACCTGTTGCATTAATAACAGCATGCTCTGACCACGTCACATTTATGGCCTGTATCGATCGGTAGCTATCGCTGTTTATCGCCACGGGAATGCAAGGGTAAACATGCCCTTTGTGCACCACAGATGAGCTGTAATCGAGGTGGGGTGAAGGGGAGGGAGTTGGGGAAGGGGAGAGGGAGAGAAGAGGACAAGAAGTCATGTCAATTTACTCATACACTGGCACTCAACCAACCGAAAGAGAGAGATCGCTATCGGAAAGGTGATCACATTGATCAAAGAGAATTAGTAATCATTGGCATCAATGTCTGGGAGATCTGTACTCTGTCTTTCACACTGATGAAAAAGATCGGCTTTAATAAAAGGAAGACGCTGGCCGTCTGTTGGCTGGGGTTTCCAATTCTCGCTTGGTAAATCAAAAGCGTATGGGTCGGGTTTAATCCTAAGATGTCGTGTTCCCGAATCACACAGGCCTCTCTGTTGACCACTTTTGATCATCAGTGCGAGACCATCACACTCATTTGTTGAGTATTAAAGAGAATGGTAGAACATTAAGAATTAAATATTGGACTCAGGATTCAAAGTAAACATCACATGCTAAATGCAAGTTAATATTATAAATAAAAAAAAAATATAAAAATTTATATTATGTAAAAATATACACTATTGTACAAAAGTAACTTTAAAAAAAAAGAATGCTTATTTGTAACGATGCATTTATAATTGTTTAAAAGATTTATTTTTCAAATAAATGCTGAAAATTCAGCTTCGACATCACAGGAATAGATTATATTTTAAAATATATTAAATAGAAAAGAGTTATTTTAAATTGTTATAATATCTCACAATATTAGTTTTTGCTGTTTTTGATCAGATAAATGCAGCCTTGGTGAGCATAAGAGTATATCTTTTTGTATATAATAAATATTATATTTATAAAAATTTTGGAATACAATAAAAATGTACCTCTCAGTGTACTTATGTACCAATTACATAAGTAAAGAATAACATGCAATTAGCTGGTCATGTAAAAAAAAAAAATAACGATATTGCACAAACTTACACTCTGGTTGTTTTCAGAATATGTGTGATTTTTGAGTGTTAATTCCCTGTCATCAAATTGTTCCACTTGTTTTGACACAGAGCCAAGAACGCACGAGTCCCTGGCGGTGCCGGATGAGGGTGAGGAAGATGAGAAAGGACTGAAACGCTGTACAGAAGATGAGGAGGAGGAAGAGGCAGATGGGGAAGGGGAACCCCAGTGGAACGGTCCAGGTCAGTCTCTATCTGTCCCTCTTTCAGGAGTGTTTTACTGATGCATGAGTCACTGGCTCCTCAGGAAGGGCCAGCCGTAGTCATACTGTCACCCTGGCAGCCATGAAACAATATAGGCCACGACTTTATCGAGATATGCGTTTAAACAAGAAATGATTCAGTCTGATCTGCCTGTAAATTTCAGAGAAAGTACTGTCATTCTCATACCACTTGGGGGGGGGGGGGGGTTGGGTTTTGCTTTGTCACTTTTTTTCTCAGTGATGCAGTGGTGCACAACAACCCCGTGACATCACACTTGTGGCACGTCTGAGAATTCAGATACACTTTCAAATCTGTATCCCATGGAGCCTCATTAAACAATGCTTTAACTCCAGGGTCAAATCACAAAGTTGTCATGTAAATACATGACTGTTAGCCCAGAAAAAACTCAGAAATGTTCTAATAGTCTCTGTGAGAGTCGGGACTTGTCTCTCTCAGGCAGACGGCCCTGATTTGATGTAATGTAACTAGTGCAATAATATATAATATTCATAATGATTTATAATAGTTGTATAATATAGTTGTATATTAAATAAATAAAACAGTTTACGAAGAGTGCAAAATGCAATTTCAGGTTTGATAATTTATTAATAACTTAGCTAAAATGTTTGAATTCAAGGGCATATTTTTTTATGATAAATAATTTTGGTCCTCTATTGGGTTGCCACTTCATGTTCAAACTGGGTCCCAAAGCAAAACCATTTGAGAACCACTGCCATTCCTGCTGGAAAAAAAACCCATCTTAGACCAGCCTAAGCTCTTGCTGGTTTTAAAGGCGTTTTGGCCCTCTTTCAGCTGGAGACCAGTAAAACGGATGAAGACCAGCTTAGTTTAGCCTAGTTTAAACAGGTTTTTCAGCAGAGATAGAAGTTCCATCAATCACTCTGATAAAGACTCAGTATGAAAAAAGGTATTCATCAACCTCTAAGGTGTTTTTGTGTTGTTTTCTTTCCTTCAAACTGATTGCATAAAATCGAAAACATCCTAAGAACATTTTACTGCACTGACTGTAAAAACAAATTAGTAGTCTTTAATATTGGCCTGGATAGCGTAATAAGGCTTTTTCTATCATTTTTCTCCATCTTTTTCTCTCAGGACCACACAGCTGAGCAGTGCAGCTTATAGCGATAGTGAGGATCTAGTAGAGTATGACATGATTCAATATGCAAGGCATTTTCTTTATCTCGAATATTTAGAAATCGCCTAAATATGTGTGTCTCCCCGTGTGCATGTGTGTGTTTTAATTTTTCACGTCAAGGATGTGTTTATTATCGTCCTGTTCCAGCCTGTCCTTTTAACAGTAATTGGAGTGATATTAATTGCTGTGCGGTTGCCGCTTGATGACAGCGCTGGCGATGTGAGTGCGATAGGCTTCCCCCCCCCTCCCTTCGCAAACTAACTGCCAGGAGAATGAGGAAGAGAGGAAGAGGGGGGAGAAACAGCAAGAGAGAGAGAGAAATAAAGAAGGGGGAGCAGGAGAGAGATAGGCCTTCTATCAGTACTGGAGCAGGCGCTGCCTTTATCAGGAGCACGATTGGCAAAAGGGAAACTTTGACCGGTCTGAATTTTTCCCTTATCATCATGACCCCCCCTCACACACCACCCCACATCCCACCACTGGTCTCTCCATCCCCACTAACACCCCCCTGCAGAATGCAGACATGCACTTCTTTCCTTGTTTCTTGTTGTTTTGGCCCCTCCGCATCAGGAGTGGAGTCGCAGGGTGTTTATCCATGCGTTCATTTGGTGTATGTTGCCTCTTTTTCTCATAATCCTCTGGGAGCTGAATGTTCAGTTCTGTGGTAAAAAATTGTTTTGCATTGTTGTCCTTAGCAGAGTTCTGGTGTTACTGACCAGACTGACTTCTTTTTGAGAGGACTGGGCCATTTTCTGATGATGTCACATCCTGTTTTACTCTTTCTTGTGGGCGTTAGGGGATGGAATTGGGTATGCAGTGGCAGCCAAACCCATGATTTCTGCATATTTTTCAGTCATTATGTACGTTTTGTCATTCTGTACTGACAATTTCTCTTGTTTTCTATCTCTGTTTGACCTTTCATATATTGACCTAATGTTTCCTGAAAGTTCTCAGCTGGCAGATTCTCATCCAATGTCATTCTTATCAGTTTGTATAAAGCTTTATTGTATACGCATACACAAAACTCATAGATAAAGAGATAGAGAGAACATAGGCCATAAATAAACAAGTATGCTTATTTATATATTCCTTATCAGTTTTGAAGCTGTAAAACTCACATCTTACCGTGTATGATTTTACACTGGGTACAATTTACTTTGAAATCTGTCTAAAAATGAACAAAAAATCGAATGGATGTGAGCCTTTTAGCGTATTATACATCCATTTAGAATTGTCACTCAAAAATATGGCTGTTATTATTTTTTGGAAAATTCACCATATCATCAAAGGATAGCGCATATCGCATTTCGACACCTTCCACATTTGAATTTGCACGGGTGGTCTATCCGTCCTTTAAAGCATCCATACGTAACATCCGTGGAATATTCTTGCTTGTTATTTGTTAATTGCTTCTGTATCTTTATAGAATATTTTTCAGGGTGGGGTTCTGTTGAATGAATTGATAGGCAGTGGTGAGGCAGAAGTGTCAGGAATGGGTTGATATGGCAAAGCAGCTTTTTAATCTATAACTTGTCCTGCTGCATGATATGCAAAATAAATTATGAAGAAAAAAAATTATCTTCAAAATGACCTTGCTGGCTGGAGGGTTTGATATTTTCCTCTCTGCTTAAAATTCTTGATATGCAAATGGCCGTCACAGTAATCCCTTCTAGCTGGCGGACTGTTGCTCCTTTTTCCCCTTCTCCCCCTCTTTCTTCTCTCTCTCTCTCTCTCTCTCTCTCTCTCTCTCTCTCTCTCTCTCTCTCTCTCTCTCTCTCTCTCTCTCTCTCTCTCTCTCTCTCTCTCTCTCTCTCTCTCTCTCTCTCTCTCTCTCTCTCTCTCTCTCCATCTCGCTTGCTCTTTTAGAGTTTCACAGGATGGAATAGGACCTTGACTAAACTAGCTCCGCATATAACGTTCCTGCTTGGCCAGCATTCCCTCCCCACCAGCATTCCTTATCCACACAAGTTATTCAAATTACTCCAATAAAGCATTATAATGGCAATGATAATAATGATTATTATTATTTACCTGGTGCGGTGGGATTTTATCATATTTAATTATAAGGGATCGGAGGGAGCAGCGTGTGCATATTATCAGTGGCATTTAAATGCTGATAAATTATTTGCGGGTGCTGGAACTGGCATTGATGAGAGGGCTGCAGGGATGCTGATAGGTGCGGAGGTGTTGGCCAGGTTTTACAGCGTCAGCAGAGAAGCAGGAAAATCTGCATAGACCTCCTGAAGAGTCCTGAGCGCTGGAAAATTAAAAACATATCAGCACAGCTCAGAAAGAGTGAGAGAGTGGAACTAAATTGAAATAGAAGTGTATTTGCGGATGTCAGTCCAATGTCATGAAATGTTTGTGCAAATACATACACATATTGGACGTGCTGCTGCATATATTATTTATATATATATATATATATATATATATATATATATATATATATATATTATTTACATATATAATATATATATATATATATATATATATATGAAAAGTTCAGATGCAAAAGCCTCTAAGTGGCATCTGAAACTTTCTTCTAGAATGATCATTTTTATCAAGCTTGTATATTTAAGGTCAGTAATTTTACTTAAATGGCAATGAAAATGACCTATTAATTGTCATTTAAGTGAAATTACTGAACTTAAATATACGAGCTTGATAAAAATGATCATTCTAGAGGAAAATTTCAGATGGCACTTAGAGGCTTTTGCATATAAATAAATTTAAATTCTTACAAAATAGTGATTGTTTTTAAACAGGTTTCCCCGAATACACTCCCTGTCTTCCATTGGTTGGATAAAGATATAGCCTCGCCCCAAACCAGTGTTGCTGTATTAGGCCGTGTGTCGACCAAATTGTTTTCAGCTGGCTGTTTCCAACACTCTTCTGAAAACGTGTTGCGGGTTTCTTTTCAGTTGAGACGCTATATGTGCTATATGATACGGAATATTCACGGAACTGTTACTAGTATCTGATTTCGCAAATAGTTTGTTTCTGTCGAGATCGTTGTACAAGCAGAATGTGACGGTTGGTCGGTGTGGTATTTGTCCCGCCCCTTATCCACTGTGATTGGACGACTGGGTAAAAAGTGACAGTTATAGAGCTGGTAAGTCCCGCCCATCCGTAAAACCCCAAGTGGACCTCTAGGTTGAAAAATCGTCAATGCAAGTGAATGGGAGAAAATAATTATTTTCTGGTCCCGTTTGAATTGTGCCATGAATGTGAACATATGTTGTCTGTGAATTTTTTATTGAATTTTTCATGTTACGAGTTTGACAGTATATGGTCTGATTCTTCGGCTAGCAGTTGTGGAAAAGACATAACGAGAAAGACTACATGTCGCCTATGTGACGTCACCCCACAAAGTTGACTTACCCGTGGTTTTCACCAACTTCAACGATTTTGTCCTCTCCCTGAAAGAAGGCGGTGAAGTGCACCAAAGACACAGCCATGTTTAGCGGGATCCGTGAGCTAGTGTCCGTGTGCGAGTGGTGGTGACGTTTCAAACGCGTCGAAAGCAGCGAAGAGTTGTAGTCCACAAAGTGCTCTCACACAAAGTCTAACCGTATCAAACTTCTACCCGCTAAATTGTAGCATTCTTTACACGAAAAATTATATAAAAAATTCACAGACAACATATGTTCACATTCATGGCAAAATTCAAACGGGACCAGAAAATAATTATTTTCTCCCATTTACTTGCATAGACGATTTTTCAACCCAGAGGTCCAGGGGGATTAGCGGAAGGGGCGGGACTTACCAGCTCTATGAGAGCTTCGTTTTACCCAAAGTTGAACATTTACAACTCTCGGCGACCGGTAGAAAACTCAGAGCACCAGCTTGAAATAGATGCTCAGCGCCTTGAAAAAACACGCCAACCTCTGGGAAAAAAGGTTCACACCAAGGACGATAAAGATAACGCTAAAGATATAGTTCTATAAAGCGTTCTCAATATTAAAGAATAGCAGACGATAACGATAACGGCACAGAGAAACAATATCGTTGGAATCACTTTCAAAATGATTTTATCCAGCTGACGAACGATAAAAACATTGACAGCCAATCAGAATCCATCCTGCTGTAACAAGCTCAAGCCTTTTAAAGTGACAGACAAGCACACGCTTAGAATAAACAAAACTATTGTCCGCTGGTGTGGATGCTAATATAGTTATCTTTAGTTATTTTTATAGTTATTGTTCATAGTGTGCCTGGAGCTTAAGTCTGGGTATCCGTGTTTTGATAGTGCCACAGTGGTTATTTTTTTCACGGTAAAATACTCGCACATCAGCTTTAAATCAGATGAACCTAGAAGTAGAAAACTGAATATTACTGTTCAAACAAGTGAGTTGAATTTAATTGTTATACAGAGTAGCGTGTGGTAGTCCTTGTTAAACATATTTATATTGTTCTCAGGGAGACAAAAGCGCCTGGAGTCTGAGGTTTTATCAGACGTGTCTACAACACCCGACTGCAGGAGTGAAATTCACTGGCGAGTCATTCAATCTCATCCCTGGACCCATTGTTTCGCTGCTGAATGAGGAAGCTTAGATCAGAGCGCTGCAGTGTATGGATATAATATCCAATTGTGCTCAGCATTTCAAAGTTAATTCAAAAGATTCATTCACAAGTTTATTTTGATCTGCTGTCACTCTCAATGGAAGGGCATTGGTGGCACTGATGCTTTGCTAGACCTTTAATGATCTATATCCTGCTGTGCAAAAAAGAATTTCTTGATTTGGTCTATTTTTGTGTCTTTCTCATCATTTCTTGAATGTGTTTTGGGAGCGAAATTTAGTGGAAACCTGAAACCGCTTTGTTGGTACCTGTCCAGACAAATTCAGCTCAGACTAAACATGCTAATAATCTTGACATGCTGTCAGTTATGTGGTTAGTGTGGTTAAGCTGATTTGGGTGCAAAATAAATACTAATCATAAAAAGTCTCCAGTATGTGTACTACTGGCTATTAATCTTCTGCATGCTATAGAAGTTTTTTTTTTATTCTTTAGAAAAATATGCAATAGAGAGAGTACTGTACTAACAAGTTTAATGATGTAACAGCTTAATGGTAAAAAAGGAGCATGATAGCAGGTGTTTTAAGAGAGTGACAGTACATTGTACAGCAGCACCTGGTATTTTGCCAGTGTACCAAACTTTAATGTGTTTTTTTTTTTTTTCTTCATTCCTGTGTCGGCGAGAATGTATCGGCAGTGTAGATATATCAGAAAGACCGCCTGTGAGCTCGATGGTTTTCAGTTATTCTGATTATCTTGCCTTCTTTTGCAATCTTAAATTATTTCTTCCTGAGATCCGGCTGTGGTTGTGCTGCACTATGAGGGACTCGGGCGAAGCTGTTATCTGAGGCTGAGCAGAGCGGGACCAGCGTCAGACCGTTAACATCCATTCTCAATCGCTCTCACTTCCCCACGTTACCCTCTTATCCCAGCACAGCGTGTTCCCCAGATTCCTGACCTGACATGTTGGAGTTGTAAATTATCTGTTTATATTGATTATATATGGGATATTTATCTGCATGCTCAGTTTTTGTTTTTACAATTAAATGTTGCTGTAAAATGTTGTAACATTTTACATTGCTGTCATCTCGCGCTCCCTTTAAGTTTATCTTTAACAACACTAATAATTCAATAACATCTTAAAATCACATCATCGCGAATTATAATTATATGACAACTTTTAGCATTTAAAATTTACTTTATACTTTAGTGATTTATTTCGAATTTCCCTATAGCATTTTAGGTAATACTTTACAATAAGGTTCCATTTGTTAACAGTAGTTACCTACATCATTTAACATGAACTAACAATAAATGAATACTTCTGAAGCATTTATCCGTCTTAATTAATGCTAATTTTGACATATACTAAATTAATACATTGTTCAAGTCCAAAATTGTATCTGTTAAATTATTTAATGGGCCTGATCTATCATGAACTAACAGTGAACAGTGGTATTTTTAAGAAATAACATTTACAAAGATTAATAAATATTGTAACAAATGTATTGTTCATTGTTAGTTAGTTAATGTTAATTGATGCATTAATGTTTAAGTCATCATGAAATCAAAATTGACATTTGATTTATTCATGTTGTTAAAAAAAAAAAAGCTTATGCCCTTGTAATCTTTAATCAAAATAACTTTCCTTCCCACTTGTAGCAACATCTCTTCTCTTCTCTGATGACGTGTTTACTGGCGTGAGGGCGGGACAACCTGTCACTCACACGAGATCACAGCAATTCCTACATTCTTTCTTGTACGTGAAGCCGTTTCATTTGGATATACATCACAACAGAGAAGAAAAGACTTTTGCAACTTCCGTTTCATGTTGACTTTAACTAATGGGACCTTATTGTAAAGTGTTACCAGATTTTAATATCTCCAATTTTTTGGCTATTAGTCATTACATGAAAATAATAATTGGCTTATGTGTAAGGGATAATTCACCCAAAAAATGTCATTATTTACTCAACCTCACGTTTCAAGAATTTCTTTCTTCTGCTGAACACAAAAGAAGATTTTTCAAGAATTATTGAAGAACAGTTGATGTTCCCTATTGACTTCCATAGTATTTTTTTTCCCCCCATACCGTGGAAGTCAACAGGGTCCATCAACTGTTTGGTTACCAACATTCTTCAAAATATCTGCTTTTGTGTTCAGCAGAAGAAACAAACTCATAAAGGTTTGGAACAATTTAAGGGTGAGTAAATGCACCCCTACTACTGGACTAACATGTCTTTAATTTGTTAAGAAACATTACGTTTTCTTCCTCAATTTGGTCATGGCGAACCAGATTGACAAATTGAAAAAACAAATTGATGCATGCTTTTTTTATTGTTGTTTTTTCAAGAATTAAAATATCTGATGGGCTATAATCAATTCAGTTAAAGCTTATTTCATAAATTAACAGTAACAAATGTGTCGTAAAGTTTGGCAGTTTATTTTTTTCTCACTGGTTGAATTTCATTTGTTGCATTATTGCTCTTGGCGCTCATCCCACACACCTGCAGAATGCTGGAACTCAATTGCGCGCAGTAGACTGTGGGACAATCGTCCCACGCTTGTGGTTAAACGGAGCTCAACGGCAGCCTAATGCACGCCACATGAAAACTGTTTAGAACAACCGTCCGTGTGTGAATAAGTGAGCATTTCCCTGTGTCGTGTGTCTCACACAGTGATGATTGACTGTAGGAAGGGGCATTTATCTGTAATTAAGAACATACTCTTCCCTTTCTGTCTGTCACTCTCTTACCCTGTTGATGATTGAGAGGTGTGGGCTTTAATCTAGAGGAGCATTTCTCACTGCCGTCCCCTGCTGCTATCTCCCCAGCTGCTCCATGTGGCCCACGAACTGGCGGCTGCAGACGGGACACTGCCACGCCGATTACCAGCCCTATCAGATGCCTGCGCTTTCCTGCCGCTTCCTGTCTCTCTTTCTCTGCCCCGCATTTCAGTTTGTCCTTCCTCCCTCCTGCCCTATATCTTTCCTCCGCCAGGCCTTGCTTTTTCTATGTGCCACTTGCATCTGTCATTTGTGCCTTGTTTAAATGTGTGAGAAATATTTTATAGCCGCTTGTGAAGAAACGGGCAGCAAAGGGCTGTTTTGCATTGATATTAGATTAAGGGTTGGATAAAATCCAATTAGATTAAATATTTGTTTAGTTTAGTTTAAAGTTTATTTCCTTCAGACTTTTAGTCATTGACAGTTTCCTATTTCAGTCGTTTTTTTAAAATAAAGTAAAAAAAAATTTTTTTAATTCCATTGTATGTGAATTTGTTACAACACACACAGTGTCCTCAAATAGTATTTAGACCGTTTAGCCATGCTTAAAAAAATATTATTATAAAGTATTAAGCCAAATGGCATTTTTGTAATGAAAGATAGCACAAGCACACTTTTAAAGCAAAACATTGGAATTGGTTGCAATTAGTTAAAATGGCTTGAAAAATGTTCATTTAGCATCATTTGTTTGCAGATTCCACTTGTTTATTTGGATATTTTATTTAATGCAGTGATATTCATGCATGTTCACAATGTTCACAATCTCACCCCTGTATTTCAGTGTTATTTCCAATACTTTTCTTTCAGAATCTAAATCCTTACGCCGCTATCATCAAAATGTCCTTTTTTTCCAGCCAGAAGGAGTTGCTAAAGTAGACATGAAATAATTATTGAATTAATTATCAAAGTCACATACCGTACAATTAATTTGATGGCTTTTCCCGGAGTCTTTTCCCCTGTCTATGCAGCGAGAATGTCAAGAAACATTTTCTAATTAATTTATGTGTGATTATCAGGACGAGTTTCTGGAAGGTCCTCACTTTCAATTTGTGAAAGGGTAACGGTGGTGGAAGACAAGGAAAAGCAGTTGAAAACGCGCACACACACAAGATCAGGCCTGCAGTCATACAGAAGATTATAGAGCATCTATATGGTCTCTTAACCAGAAGACAGTCAAATGTGTAAATTAATTAAAATGGCAGCGTTAAGGGTGAGAATTGAACACAAAACTGTTCTCCTAAAGCAACGTATTACCTGTTTAAGCGTCAGTTTAAAAACCCCATGAAATCAAAATTATGTGAGTTAATAGAGATGTCTATTAGCTATGAAGCAAATCTAAATACTTTTCTAAGCTAAAATCCTTTTTAGCAGATAAATACGCATTTAAAATGTACATTGTTCCACGTGAAGGAAAATGGACCACAAAAACTGATGACTCATTTTCCACTACACAGATTTTTGTCCAATATAAAGCTCTCCAAAAACTAATGTCTCTGTAGCAAATCATAGTTTATGACTGTGAAGTAACTAAACTTTAGTTTCTGACCCCTTAAAATACAGGATTTGTCCACTTTAGCCTGCTTTAGGTAGGCTAAAGTTGAATTATCTTGCATGATTCATTGCACAACGGTTTGTTCTGCTGTCTCTTACAGTAGTTATCCTCTTGGTTCCTTGCATCTGGTTAAATTATCTTGGTCAAACATTAGATTTAAATATATGCCCATCAGACCTGCATTTCCCTCATTTCTATTATAAACCCTTTCCAGCACTTGGAATGTAACATACTACTGAAAGTCTTTCTTTGTCTCTCCAGGCGTGTGTCTTCAAAGCCACATATTTGCAGCAGTGTGCAACGTTTTCTATTTGAGCATAGTTCATCTTCCCTACCCCTTTGCATATTTGCTGTTTGGCATCAGCTCTTCTCCAGGCCTTGTGTTGGTCAGATAAAAGTTCAGAAGTACAGTTAAGAGAAATTAGTTGTGTAAACAGTAGTAAATGTCAATGATAAAGTTCTGTTGAAGCTCATCTGATGAGAGTGGCGAACGCAGGTGTCTTATCTCTACCCAGCAAAATAAGGGTAAAATGGAAATGATGCCGTGCTGAATATACGATGCCTATCCCAGAAATTTGTATCTTCTCAACCGAACTCTTTGACCGACGGACGCTTGGGTGAGTTATCAGGGACTGTGTGAGTGTGTGTGTGTGTGTGTGTTGATCACTGCTGATGAACTACAGAATAGCCACTAGTGTTACACTCATGCTCGCTGACAAACACGCTTACACACTCTATTTTCACTCTTTATGGGTTAGGAAAGTGTGGGATTTGTCATTCAGCAGAGGTTAAACCCCACCTATTAGCGTAGGGTCGGAGTGTGGCTCCGATAAAGATTTCCTGTTGTACTGTGTCAAAAAATCAATGGCTGTGGAGCGATCTGCTCATTTGATATCAACAATAGTCTTTTTAAAAATCAATTAGTCCTGATAGAGAAGCCCAAAGAGCTACGGAAACCCTGAATAGGGCCCGACTGGATAACTACATGCTCTTTTTAGCCAATAAAGAGGAGTCACTGGAGCTTTAAAAGATGAACTCACTCAATGTTGCTGTTATGAGAATATGAGGTTGATTGTTTGTTTTTGTCTGATAAGGTTAAAGCCAAAAGGAATATTAAGCATGAGGCCGTTACCTGTCAAATATCAAAATATATTGAGAGGAGAATTCACTAAGAATGAATAGTGTTGGTTAATCCCATGCATTGTTTTTAGGGATGCATTGATGTTTAAATCCTGGTGGATACCATCAATATTAAATAGGTCAATAATTTCTTGTGTCATGTCTAATTATTGATAATTGGCTGATATTAAAATTCTATACTGTTTTGTCTAAAAAAATAACTTAAATCAATCATTTTAAATGCTACTAGTGAATTAAGGTATCATAACATTACAATGTACACCTCGAAAAATTAATATTCATGTTCAGATTTTCTAAATATTACATTAATTCAGTAGTGATTTTTAAAGATTTAAGTGAGTATTAGATGACGGCAAAGGCGACCTAAATGTAAAAACAGGGAAATGACACATGCACAATTAGACTAAATATATTGAATATTGTCCTTTACTAAAATGGCACCGATGTACTATGCATTCCTAGTTGTTTTAGCATAATGGTAGTAATAATGCCGCAGGTAATGATTGCAACATGGGTGGAAAATCTGGGATGTTTGCGTGATGGAATTCTGCAACTGTTTATTCAATTCCCCTCTATGTGTGTGTGTGTGTGTGTGTGTCTGGGTTTTATATATACTACTCCAAGAGGAAAAAGTTAAAGCCACAGCCCATCAGTAACTCTTTTCCACTGAATTCTGTTTCTGTCTCTTTTCTGGCAGTTTGAGCTTTTTTATAATCAGTATTGTTCTAAACATGACTCACCATAACCCTGACTGCCAGCTTCACTCAAAATATATGGGATCAACAACCCCGTCATGCAAATGATGTAAGAAGTAAAACACAAACAGGTTCATAATAGTTTGTTTTAAGAATTTTGAATCCCACAGAGTTTTTTGGTTGGGTTTCCTTAAAGGGTTAGTTCACCCAAAAATGTAAATTACTCACCCTCATGTCATTCCAAACCCATGAGACTTTCATTCATCTTAGGAACACAAATGATCTTTTTGATGAAATCTGAGAGCTTTCTGTCCCTCCGTTGACAGCTACACAACAACCACTTTGACGCTTCAAAAAGTTCATAAAGAGATCGTCAAACTAATTGGCTTAGTCCAAATTTTCTGAAGAGACTCAATCGCTTTATGATGAACAGATTTAGTTTAGGCTTTTATTCACATATAAACATTGATCAGTGAACATAAACTTACATTGGTTCTTGCGGAAGCTCAGACGGCTGCTTAACACGAGAATGAACCTCACTGGTTCTCGCACGTCAAGCAAACACGCTTGAGCTTCTGTTTATCATAACTGATATGTGTGAGATGATGAATGTTTTTATATGTGAGTAAAAGCCTACATTCAATCTGTTCATCATATAAAGCTATATTGTTTCTTAAGAAAATTTGGACTTAACCGCTCAATTTATATGGATTTATGATTTCTTTATGAACTTTTTGAAGTAGCTTTCAACGGAGGGACAGAAAGCTCTCAGACTTCATAAAAAAGATCTTCATTTGTGTTCCGAAGACTTACGAAAGTCTTACAGGTTTGTTACGACATGAGGGTGAGTAATTAATGACAGAATTTTTATTTTTGGGTGAACTATCCCTTTAAGCTAAGGTGAATCCCCTTTAAAAGGAAGTGTGTGGCTGTGATAACTGTGAGTACGACTAGTTGCTCAACTCCCACCATTGAGTGATTTGTGTCGCCTTCAGGGTGTTTACCACACTGCTGCTCGAGAACTGCTCTTTTCCTTCTTGTATGTGATGCAGCTGAATTCATCCTTTTTTCTTTCTTTCTTTTTTTCTTTCTTTCTTTCTTTCTTTCTTTCTTTCTTTCTTTCTTTCTTTCTTTCTTTCTTTCTTTCTTTCTTTCTTTCTTTCTTTCTTTCTTTCTTTCTTTCTTTCTTTCTTTCTTTCTTTCTTTCTTTCTTTCTTTCTTTCTTTCTTTCTTTCTTTCTTTCTTTCTTTCTTTCTTTCTTTCTTTCTTTCTTTCTTTCTGTCTGTGTTTTGTCTGATGGTGTTGTGTTAATGATGGGGTGATTTTCTTTTTTATATTGCACACACTGGCCGCTTTGGTGTCTGCGGAGGCAGTCATATTGATAAGGCGCTGTGTGGACACTGCCAGTGTGTAGAGCTATTGATAAGAGCTGTGTGGACTCATCGCTATCGATAAGAGTGGCGTATATTTTTGGGAACCAGTCACGCAGAGCTATCGATAAGGTTGATGGGGGTTATTGTAGGGAAGTTGCTATGGCCTAACACAAGGGCAGCGTCACAATTGTGTCAGTGTATTGTGTGGGAAAATGGTAGGGTTTTAAAGATAAGACGACTTGGTCTAGACTCGAGAGAAGCCGTTTGGGTTGTTCTCGTAAATTGTAAATTGTCCAGCAGAGGCCTTGAGAACAATTAGCTTGATGGAAAGTTCAACACAAGTTAAAGTTAAAGTTACACAGAACTGTTTACTTAAAGTCACCATGAAATAAAAATGGACAATTCATATTTTGGAATAATTCAGTATTTATTTACAAGAAGCCATTTTAAATGGCTTCTTGTACAAGAAAGAGTGTAGGGCGGGAGTTGACTTTGTCCATTGGGAATTGATTGGATGGATGAATTGTTGTGGTTTGCTATTGGTCAATCTCATGTGACTGACAGGTTGTCCCGCCCTCATGCCACGTCATCAGAGAAGAGAAGCGATGTCGCTGAAAGGGGGAGGGGAAGTTAGTTAGATCAAAGATAAATAGGGCACAGTAATTTTTTGAAGACAATGATGTTTACGAATAAATCATTTACAATAAAAACTGAATTATTCCAACAAAAAAACGATATATATTTATTTATTATTTTATGTATAGCATTTAATATTACCATGAATAATTTTCATGTATTGTTAAAACTTATAATACTTATTGTTAATGTCAAATTATATAATAATTATTATTATCAGTAGAAGTAGTATGTATTATTAATTAATTAATATATTTTATTGGATATATTTGTCTTAATTTTTACACTTCTTTTTAAAGTTTTGTCTATAACTTTTTTTTTTGCCATTGCTTTACAGTAATTTTGTATAGATTCTATTGAGAATCACTTTTCAAAGTAAAAGAAATGGCAAAAACATCTGGTGTTGAGAAAAAGCGAGAATTTAAAGGGTCTTAAAATCGTATTTTTTTGTTTGTTTATTTTGTCAACCTGGACCTTTTTCCGTTTGATTCACTAATTCAGACTGAGAATTTTGAGATTTTACTCTTGACAATCTACCTGTTGGCAGTCACCATCTGCTGAGCACAGATGGTGTAGGAATTGCTTATGTAGGAATTATGCCAGTGATATATTGGTAATAAGGTCTGCTGCAGTGATAAGATTGGGTCATGTGAGAGGTCAGGGTGGGTACTGATGCTGGGTTTAGATTAGAAGACATGCAGTAGATAGGAGTCATTGACTCTGTGCTGCGGATGTATGACACTGGACTTCAGACCGCTGATAGAGGCCCAGCCTCTCATTAATAATGAACCAAACCCACCACTGACTGATTTATAACTAATCATTTAATACTTCCTTTTAGACAAGGCTTTTTCCTGCATTGAAAATATTTTGACGGCACCTAAAATTAATCTTTGTCCCGCCAAAGATATATTTGATCATTTTAATGTGATGATACCTGCTGTTCTGCTGCACTGGTACCCTCTGAAAACCGGCTGCTTTTAAACGGTCCCGTGAGTGTTTGCATAAGTGCTCTGTGAAGAGTGTCAAAGGTTTCGATTTACAACGTGTTTTTGCAGCATTGAGCGTTGTAGAAAATTACACACAAACATATCTGTTTAATGCGTGAATGCAATGGCAAATCAGATGTGTTAGTCAGAACACCACTCAAAACGGCTGAGTTTTTTGTTCGGGATGAGATCTGCACGCTCACATTCACAAATCTTTTCATTATAACCAACAAAGTATAAATGTTGTCAAATGTTAGTGCACAGAATAGGCCGTTTCATTGATTATGACGAGAGTTTTCGCAAGAGTGCAGCTTTGTGTACTCACAGCTTCAGTGAGTGTAATGGCAGCGATCTTTGCTCACTTTCTGTATGATATATTTTCATGCTGCTAACTATACATAGCAAAGGATTGACAACTGTATTTAAATGTGCGATTGACACCGATTGACAGTGATAAGCATAGCAATGGATGGAACAAAACAATCTGATACTATGTCAAATGAGTGTAAATGGAAAATGATAGACCTGCCACTTTTTCGTAATGTTACTTTCATTTTATTACTTTTTTTTTTTTAAATCTGTCACTCAGTGATTTTTTACAACTAAATTTACAGATTTTTAAGTATAAAACAGTTCTAGGCATTTTGTTTTATGATCTGTCCTGACGGTGAACATATTTTATTTTATGAATAAACATATTGCAAATCTTACAAACTAGAGAACATGTGTGTACTGTGTGTGTGTGGATGACTGTGTTCGAGACCATTTTTGACTCAGGAAAAACCCTATTTTCTGGTAAGTCTCTTTCTCACTCAGTGACGTGTTTCTGTCCAGCATCTGTCCCATTCCACCTATGTACCCCTCTCCCTCGCTCCTGTTGCCCTCTCTCTCCCTCACGCCCTCCCCCGCTCCACGTCTTGGCTGTGGGAAAGCCATTTTATCAGCGTCTGTCTGTTGTTCTCTGGTGGGGATAGATACAGAGAAGATAGATGAGTGTTTTGACATGGAGAGTGTTAGACAAACACTCTTATCGGTCCCAGCACTTTAGCCCGACCCCCAAAAGCGAGGCTGTTGGGGGGGGGGGGGCTAAAGGGAGGGGGTAGTTAAACAGAGCTGTACTGGGATGAAGATGCTGGAATGGACTGTAGCACCACCACAGGTCGGCCTCTCCAGCGACTCTACTTTTAGAGTTACCAACTGTAGAGGGGACGTGTGCGGAAGAGCTTTTCTAATAAATGTATATTGTAAAACATAAATGAGTGAACGGTTGGGTGTTGTGTCAGCTTTGTCATAGGCTATCTCTATTTGTGGAGCCTGTGTTTGTTCCTGTGTTAGGCCTGTGTTTGTGACTCACCAAAGCCTTGACTCCCATCACACTGCACTTATCTCTAATAGGAAGTACAGAAGTTGTCCCTGTTTTGGGCCAGTGTCACTGCTCAGTGAGCGCCAAACTCCCCCTAGTGGTACTAGACTTGGTAATCTGTTTTTAAAATGATGCTAAGAATAAAGACTGAAATAGAAATGGTTTGCTAAGGTGTTCTGAGTGTTTTTTTGCACATTGCTATGTGATTGCTAGGTTGTTGCTTGCTGGCTCAACGAAGTCTAAAGTGCCTCCATGTCTCTGGTATTCTGGTTCCTAGATATGACTCGGATCTTTTTCACCTGTATTATTATTTATTTATTATTCTTTCAATTATTATTTATCATATTATGTTATTGAATTAAAAATAAAGACATTATCTAACTCACTGAAAGTTAAACTTCAAATTGAATAACACTGTTAAATGTTATCTCCTTTTTTCATGCTGTACATTATACATTTGTGATGCCTATTGGTTTTTAGTGTTTTATTTGTTATTTATTTAGACAAAATTTTAACGGTGACCATTTGTCGGTTATCGTCCATAACATGAAAATAATTATCAGCTTATCAGCTGGAATTTTAATATCGATGCTTCCCTACTTAAAGGGATAGTGCACTCAAAAATGAAAATGTTCTCATCATTTACTCATTTTCATTTTTGGGTGAACTATTCTTTTAAGTGTGAGCAATAGCTATCACTTTAGCGATCAAAAAAAAAAAACGAACACTCCTCTTTTTAATTGCTGTGCTGATATATATATACACTCTTTCTCCCACTGTGTTTAAACAGATGATCTTATGCTAAGCGGCAGTGCTGATGACTTCAAGGTCCTGGCCCTCAGGGACCTGTCAGGTGACACCGTGTGGGGTCCGTTTTCTGGCAGCATCCAATCAGGAGAGGCCGCAGACGGACCTGCCAATGAGGTAAGGGTGAGGGGTCAGCGATCGTGTCATGAGGATATTTGGTTGAGATTCCTATCCCACCTCATTACTCTAACATTACAGTTAGAAACAAATAACATGTTATTACCATATTGGAGTTGGTAATATCAGTGTTTTTGGACACGTTACCACACACTGTAGCCTTGTGTTGTATTAGAGTATCAGTCATGTGCTGTAGGTCCATCTGATGATCATGTGATGTGAGCTCTGGGAGAGGTTTCCTGGCTCTCAAACATTTTAAAGATAACACAGACCCGTACACACTTACACACAGGCAAAGTTCCTCGCTTGGCTGATTTCCATAGAAGATGGATGCATACAAAATGTTGCATGTTTCAAAACTGGTTTGATTCAAGAGTAGGTAGTCAGTAAAATGTATTGTGTATTAAGTAAAACAGGAATGAATTTATCATTCACCCCCCTTGGCGCTAACCTATTAAATTGAGGATGAATGAGCAGACGGCTGCTTTGCACTGATTCAAAGTGAGGAGTAATCCACGGGAGTATGGGTGTATGCAAATGGAAGTGCAGGTTTTGAGCGAGTGTCATCTTTATTCCCCTGAACTGCGCTCGGCCGTCCCTGCGCGTGATTGGCTAGACCCCCCAACCCCACCCCCCAGACGGACGCTTCTCTTTTATCTCAGTATGGCGCCATCCTCTTGGACAACAAACCCCAGTGATTGATTTCTACTTGATAGGCTCTCATTTCTAAGATTTCATTTATTATGAGAATTTCTAAGGCCGTGCACCCCGCGCTCCCTCCCCTCCCTGCACCTTTCCTTCACCTCCTCCTAATCTCTCTCCCTTCCTCTTTTTTTTCTCTCTCTCTCTTTTTACAAAAAAAAAATCTCGTTATCGAGGCAGGGCTTTGTTGATGATTTTCGGCTCAGAACTTTCACATTCGCATTCTATCGCGTTTGCTCTCGCTCCGCTATCACTTCGTTGAAGGAGTGTGTATCTGGCAAGAGATAGTGTGTCGAATCGCACATTCCTACGGCATCTCTCGCCGTCCCTCCACATCCTCCTGAGTCTGGAGCTGCTGGGGTCACTGGGTGTCAGGGTCCGTCCTGTCACGACTGTACTTGTGTATTTCTCCGTCTCCCTGTCCTAGAGTTTAATCTGAGACACTGTGAGACATGAAATGGGTTGGGTTACAGCAAAGTGTGCTATTTGTAAATGAGTTAAAGTCAAGCGTGATATTGTATTTCTTACAAGATTGCACTATCATACTAGGGGCATGCGATATTGACATGAGATGATATCAATTTTACCAATAACGATAATTAGACAATATTTTGCTGAGTGCATTTATTGCTAACTTGGTACCTTGGCAGGTTTAGGACTGCTGTAGACTGTACGTTTTTGATATTCTTCATATTCTGTGTGGTGGTCAGTTTGCAGAAATGCAGTGGACAGAAACTAACTTTTGCAATTTGCACTCTTTGTGTGATATTAACTGTATTAAATGATATAAATATAAAAGACATACAGTTATTTTTGCTCCCTTATCTTGAATTTTGAGGGCATTCTTAATGCATTTTAATAGACTAAATCACATAGTGAAAGCGTGGACTCTAAATGCACAAGTGCACTAGTGTATAGTGTATGCGTGCACTCTCTAGGTGTGTTTTTGTAAAGTGATGGAAGCACTCAATAATGTCAGATCACACATCGTTAAAACAACAATTACGATATTACCGAAGACGATATGTATCGCACACCCCTATTTCACACGGAATTGTATTGGTTTTGGCCATTCAAGAATACATCTAATTCACATCTAATTTGTTTATTTTTACCGTGTCCATGATGAATTCATAGGCATTAAGATGTTTAGAGAAGCTTCTCTTTACATTTTGTGTAAAACGTCCTGTTTTAACAGGTCACCTTATCACTTTGAGCTGTCTGTTTAATGTAAATCTTTAATTTGCATATTTACGAAACGGCCAAAACATTGTATCTATTTGAATATGTCATTGATAGCTCAAAGACTGAAAAAGCTTATATGAACGATTGTCTCTTTGTGTTCAGGTGTCTTCATTCAGTTTCCTGATTTCATAAAGTGTTATGAGCTGTTTTAACAAGAGTTGTTTTGGATAAGTGACAGTTTCCATACAGATCCGTTATTGCCGTTACATAAGGTTTTTTTGTGAAATAGCAGTTATGCACGCACCTGTGTTTTAATAGACATGTAATTAATGTTTGGCAGGACTTTTTTTTTTTTTATCAAAACATCTTTACTAAATATTATCAGATTTATGGATAATATAAATATAATATGTATTTTTATACAATATTATGCATATTATATAGTGTTATATAGTGTTATAATAATTTAAAATGCTCATCAAGGCTGAATGTATTGGATCAGAAACAGTGTAAACAGGGTCATATTGTGAAATATTATTACAATTTAAAATAACTGTCTATTTTAATGTCTTTTAAAATTACTAAAGCTGAATTTTCCTCAGGCATTACTCAGTCTTCAGTGTCACATGATTCTTCCGAAATCATACAATATACTGATTTAGTGCTCAAGAAACTTATTTTCTATGTTGAAAACCGTTGTGCTGCTTAATATTTTTATGGAAACCATGATACAGATTTTTTTGATGAATAGAAAGATCAAAAGAACACCATTTATTTAAAATCGAAATCGTTTGTAACAATAGTCTTTGATCAATAATGCATCCTTGTTGAATAAAAGTATACATTTCTTTAAAAAAAACACATTTTTGAACGGTAAAAATTTGATATTATAACAATATTTTGCATAGCTTAATGAATTCATATACTGTAAACATGTAAGGACGTATCATTGATGCTGTGATTAGCCTACTATGAGCAGATCTGTCAGTCAGACTTTTGGTGGTTAAAAAAAAACGTTCGCTATAGTTGCAAACAAGTGCAGAACGACTTCCACTACCACGTCGCCATTGTTCTTTCCACTTCGCCTCTCCTGTTATTTCGTGGAACGCCGCCCGAAGGCACGATGGTAGCGGGTAGGGAGTTCAAAGCGTTATCATGCACCGAGCGCCTTTTCATCATGTTTTAGAAACAAGCGTCCCAACTAATCCCCCAATAATCTCTCCAGGAGAACTGCTCAGATAAGCCCCGCCACCCACTGCTCTCCAGCCCACTTTTTTGGGGGGAGCCCCACTTTCCCCCCCTCTCTGCCACCCCACAAAGGACACGTGAAGGTGAGCGCTCTTCATCTTTCTCTTTTTCCTCTCTCGCCCACCCTTCTTTCTCGCACCAAAAGGGTTTGTTTACCCTCATCCCAATCTCTGGTTTATCTACATCTGTCAGTAGAGTGATCTCAGAGAGTTACCCCTCGCTACACATGCTTTTCCCTGAAAGGAATGCATGAATACCCTTAATTATTGGCTCTCTCAATTATCTGCATAATGATAAAAGGGAAAGCAAGTCAAGCTTCAAATGGGAGTCCAATTGAGAGCATCACACATTGGCACCTGTGGACTTCTCTGCTCTCCACTCACAGAAGTGCAGAAATGTAGCGGAATAGGTTGGAACATCAAAAGGAGATATTTAAATAGAAGACTCACAAAAAATGTAAATAAAAATGAGAATTTAACAAAACAGGCATAAAGTGTAAAGAGATTTTACAAAAAATGATTTTGTGTTTAATACAAATTTTAATATTAATAAAATTAGTTTAAAAAAAGAATTCTATTAGATTCATCTTTTTAGAAAAATCAAGTCTCTTTTTAAAAAAATCAAAAATATAAAAAATGTGAAATAATATTACAATTTACAATAACTAAATGAATTTACAATAAATAAAACTAATTTCTTTCTTTTTAAAAATTACTCCAATTTGTGTATGTGTGTATATTTATACATATATACTGTGTGTATGTGATAATATAAATATAGATAGATAGATAGATAGATAGATATACTCCTTTTCTGCAGTATCGATACACCAGCTGCGCGTTCTCGCTCTCTTCTCTCCGACGTCGAATTGACACACACCCGCCTCCTCTCACTCACTCATCTCATTCACTCCGGTTAAATAGTGCTTGTATTGCGCATTATTTTACTCATTCCCGCAGGTTTCGCGCTCACACCTAAAACGTGCGCACCATTGATCTATATAAGTCAACCAAATTGACTTCTTTTTCGTGGCTTATTGCGCTTAAATGGTCATATACATACAAAATGGTCACAATGCCTATCTTGCCGAGTATTCAGGTAAATACAGTCAGTTTTGGAACGAAAAATAGTTGAGAGAAAACACATGTTGTGTAACAGTATATTGGATCTGTGCATAAGCTCTTAAAGTGACAGCAGCCTAATAAATGTTGTAACTTTAATTGTGAGCATTAATCTGTATTTAAACATGTAAAAAAAAAAAGTAAAACAATATTACCCACATTATCAAAAAATTATGAGATAAATGATCTGTATGGTGGTATATATGGCTGTGGTATCAAAAATGGTAATAGGATATTTTTCAAGGTATCATATCGAAGTTGGAAATTCCAGTATCTTGACAACACTAATATATATATATATACATGGACATACACAAAAATACTGATTAATAAAAAAATGTTTTTGTGGGAAGCAACAACACGTACAGTTTGCATCGTCATGTACTTGGATTTGCAGGCTTTACGGTGGAGAAAACGACAGAGAGAGATAGGATGGGTGGGGAGTGGAGAGAGGAAACCTTCCTCTATCTCCGAGCCCGATCACCGGCAGATCAGGAGCCCGCTTTCCAAGAGTGCCTCATTTTCAAATCTCTTATCGCACCTTTTTAAGTATCACAGTTTCCCATTTTTACATGTCATTTGCATGCTGCTCATCTCACCTGGATGCTGTTTTCTTGGAGGGATGTGTAGGCGGAGATGTGCTGCTGTTTGCTTTGGGTTCATACATAGGAATACATGTGCGTAAGTGCTTTCGGTTGTATGTGTGCGAACGAGGCCTGAAAAAAGGGAAAGATGGAGAAAAGGAGAGGGGAAAAAAGGATATGTGTGTGAGAGAGGCGGATGAGAGAAGGTTTCTGATTGTTATCGCCCTTCCTTTTCTTCTCTGTATTTTTGGAGGATTCACACACTGACCTCTTTGTTTGGGACAGTATGAACCCCTTTTTCACCCCCCCCCCACCCCCCTTTTTGGGAAAGAAACCATTTCCTGTGGAAAGGAGATTGAGAGAGGGATAGACAGAGGGATAGGATTGGGAGAAGGGGTTGAAAAAGTGAGAAAGGGATGTGTGGAGAGATATGGAGAGGAATAGATAGCGAGAAGGAGATGGAGACAAAGAGTGTGGCGGAGCATGAAAAGAGGGATATGGACAGATGAGGAGAGGGATAAAGGTGGAGATAGTAGAGAAACAGGAACAGAAGAAGATAACGCTGGAGTAAAAAGCAGAAAAATGAGAAAGACAGGTAGAGAGGACCGGTACTGAAAAAACATACAGTGGGAGAAGAGTTGGTTTTCATTTTAGTCATAGTTTTTCTTTGAATATATCTGTTAAATTTAGTTAATATTTCATTGTATTGTATCCATTTTAGTCCATTGTAATCTGAAGTGGGCCCAGAATGCCTGGTTATGATCATGTTTTATGAATTTTCTGTTTTAGATACTGTTAAGTACATTGCACTAAATAATGTACGTATTAATTACACACTCTGACTAGCTTGTTACTTGGTTCGTTTTAAAAAAAAATGTTTTACAAGTTGTAATATTAACGATATCAGTGATTATTCTCACATATACTACAGTTCAAAATGTTGGGGTCATTACTTTTAATCAGCAAGTAAGCATTAAATTGATCAAGAGTGACAGTAAAGCCATTTATAGTGTTATAAAAGAACTTTCTATAAAAGAATCCTGAAAAAATATATCGCTGTTTCCACAAAAATATTAAGCAGTGCGACTGTTTTGAACATTGATAATAATAAGAAATGTTTCTTGAGCACCAAAACAGCATATTAGAATGATTTCTGGATCATGTGACACTGAAGACTGGAGTAATGATGCTGAAAATTCACGTTTACTGTAAAATATATTCAAATAGAAAACTAGTATTTCAAATTGTAATAATATTTCACAATGTTACTGTATTTTCTTCTCAATTTTATTTTTTGTCATTTTCCTTGAACTATAGTTTGATTAATCTTTTCCCTCTTATATTTATTATCGCTAAGTCAACAAACATTTTTCTTCAGTAATCTCAGTAAATTGAGACAATTAACACAGAGTAGACGCCTCATTTAACAATGTCTCTTTTATGACTTGCGCTGGTCCACACCAGGGCTTCTTCTTTTTCACTGGCAAGTGTTGCATCACAGACCACTGCAGAATTACACTTTGTGAGATACATACTGTCATATCTTGAGCAAACACCTTTTAAAACCTTGTTCCACACTATCATAATGAGCATCGGTTTTAGTGTATTTGCACACTGTTTAATGCGTTAAACATTTACATGCGAAGCATATGGAGTGTGCGTTCCAGAGACGCATACATTATTTCGAAGAATGTCAGAAAGACCGGCCTTTCCTTTGGCTGCTGGAAGATGAGTTCAGTCAGTTTGATGGGTTTGGGGGGAGATACGGCCTTGTTTCTCTCTTTAAAGGAGACGGCGAAATATTTTTTTCCCCCACCGGAAGGAGAAAAAATGCGAAATGAAAATCGCCCAAGAATCATTTGCATTCAACTTTTATCAGAGCGAGAGGAGGACGTTTTTTAGAACGATAACGCCGCGAGTGGCACGCACCAGGCTTGACTGTGAGAGTGTTATTGTGGTGTGATGGTGGTGCACAAGTGTGTGTTTGTGTGGAAAGGTGCATCTACCTCTTTTCCTGATGGCGTGCGTGTGTAAGGAGGAGAGAGGGAGGGAGGGGGCTGGTTAATATCAGACCAAATAATTAGATTCGCTATCAGGGCGGCGGCAGCAGTGCGGGGATCAGGCAGATTAAAGCACGGCCGTCGTCATTAATATTCATGAGGGAGAAGGGCTCGGACGAGGGGGCTTAGACTGTTCCTCAAAGCTCCGCACTCGGTGGGGCTTAAAGAGCCGTTCTCAAAGTACCCTAGTTCCTTGTGTGTGAGGGGGTGGGGGGCATATTCAGCAACACCAGGGTTACACACTAAAACATGTGCCGTTCCTCCTTCACAATAGTCTACTTTCTGATTTCTCCACACTGTCTTTCAGCCACCCATGCTGAACAGAGGTGGCAGGACTACGTTTTTAGGCCTGTTACAACAAGAATGTTTCCTCTTTCAAAGTTGAACCTTATTTATTACCTTTAACATTTAGGTTGTGTTCACACTTTGTTTGCTTGGTTCGTTTGGTCCGGATTTAGTTCTGGTCCGCTTAACGTTTTTAACACCGAACCTAAAGGCATAGGGATATGTTCACAACCAGATTGGTCGGCTTTTATGACGTATTGCGTATTTTTTGACAGAACATCCAAAACAATGCTGTGTGCTGGGATAAATGCGCTCGTTGTACGCGTGTAGCTACATATGATGGTATTTTGACCAGCTGAGAACACGTGAAGAGCTTGTAAAATGTGTAAAGGAGTCAAAATAGCGACAGGAATCCCTCCGTCACACACAGAAACGAAGATCTTCTGCGAGAAGACACTGTTCTGATGCCTGTACTGAACTGTGATGGGCAACATTGTGACTATGACGAGATAAACCAGGTGTGCTTGAGCATTCTGTCCTTTTTAGGGTCTCATCTTCCTGTTTTTGGTTCGTTTACATGTCTTTGGTCCGTGTTGCGTTCATGTATCATTCGAACCGCAACAGAGTTCGTTTGGAAGTGGACCTTAGTGGTCTCTTGGCTTGTTTGGTGTGCACCAGGGTTTGGATGGCAGCGTTCACATTTATCAAACCAAACAGTGTGAACACTGTCTGCCCAGTCTTTAACATTTGGTTTCAACTTAAACATGGTTTATAAATGGTATAATATGATGTTCAGATTAAATGGAAATTAGTCTTGTGTTAATTTTCTGCCCGAATGATGTCTGGTCACCTCGCCACTTCCAAATAAAAATGAGGACCCGCTGTGTTTGTCTTGATCGATTTGAACCGGTTCTTGTTCGCTATTCACAATGGGTCATAACCATTTACATCTTCACTTACTCTCCGTGTGCATCTGCGTGTGCAGATCTGTCTGTGTGTCAATATGTGTGTGTGTTTAATTAGAGAGCGCGTTTGTCTGGAAGTGTTTTGTCAAAGGCGAGGGCTGACCAGGCTGCCCTCTCCTTTTGTGAAGCTTAAAGTCGAGTCGTGTTAAATGAGTCTGAAACAAATTAGCAGAAGCACGCAGCACTTATGCCACAGACGGCTCCAGCATTGGGTTTCAAATTAAAACAAAAGGAGCCCTATCTCCTTATCAGCACTAGTTCCCCATGAAATACAATACGGACTGTATCTTCAGGCAAGAACAGACAGAATTAGAAAGAAACCCTTCAGCTGTCCTCCTCTGCGGCCCATCTCTTTTCCTCATCCTCTCGACTGGTGGCTTTTTATCCTCCTTTACACAGTTGAACTAATGTCTTTTTCATTTTCTCCTGTCTTTAAAGTTGATTTGGTAGCATGTCAGGGATATAAGGACTAGTCTCCCCAAGGGCATGTCTTTAACTTAGTGTAGCCGAGTGAATGAAGGAATGGGAATCTTTTCTTACATATTAGGCTATTAATGAACTTGGCCTGCAGAAATGCTGCCACCTAGTGGAATGGATCAGTCACACTCAAATAATCTGCTCTTAAATGAGACGTGCAATTTTGTGAATTTCAGCCTTAAATCAACCCTTCGGTTCATGCACAGCCTGTTATCAGCACCATATAATGGCTTTATTGTGGTTGGATTGGGATAGACTTTGTCAGTCGTTCTGCTCATTGTGAATACCTGTTAAATCTGACATTAAAAATTACCCGCCAATTTCCCATTAAACCTATTAACGCGTGCTTGAGCTGAACAATGAAATGATTGTGTGGGAGAGTCCAGGTGTGTTTATTCGGATATTTGCCAGCTGCCAGTGCCAATACACACTTCCACCTTTGTATACTCTGTTTAGTTTACTGAAAATGTTCAGTTGAAATGGATCCAGTATACCCACGTGAGATCCCCTTTCCAACCGCTCTTGTGAATTTCCTTTGAGATTTTCTGGGGGTTTTCCCCCTTCTTTTCTCACTCAGGGCATCTCACCCCTATTGTCAGAAGTTTAATTATTAAAAAACTGTTTATTGGTCTGGAAGTGTTGGTCTGCTTGTATGATATTGAAGGTAAAAGGTATGCTGGATGCTGAATTTTAATGGCATAGTATCAGGAAGAAGGGATTAAACGTGCATGTGCTTTTTGTATTTCTCTGAACATTCCTTAAAACCATTTCTCAAGCTGAAAAAAAGTCACAGTGTCTCTCACAGATAAACAGGTGGTTTTCTCTTGGAAAGTGCCATTCAAAAGCGGTTTTGTAGTGAATTGACAGCTGAAAAATTTAGGAACGGTAGTGTAATATAGGAATTAGTAGTGGTTTAACCTTACAGCCTACTATGCTTTAGAAGAAAGGCAAACTAGTTAAATATAATAAGTACATATTACTTTGATATTTGTTGAGAAATTGTATGTTCGTGAATTTTACATATAATTGATTTGACTTCATTTCCGGATTCAGTTTTTAAAGCAAATCATCTGAAGGAAAGTACTGTATTAGATATTCCAGCATATTGACATATAATTGCATGATGACAAAGTCCTTTCATGTTTATAAAGGATGCAAAGGAACCCATTAAAAAAATTCAAAAGGAAATGAGAAATCTTAAGCAGAAATATCTTTCCATTTTAGTATAATAGGGTCTTTTTTATAACCTCTCCGTTGGATCTGCTGTAAGTGTCCCACTGAATCCTCCTCTACCTCTATCTCTGTTCTTTTAAAATTGCAGGCTGACTGATTTTCTTTCCCTTTGTGTGTGTTTTAGAGCCCTGTAATGTCTCTGGAGTGTGAGGAGCCAGACTGCTGGCTCAGAAGAATTCCTGTGACCTCAAGCCTCACTGTGTCAAACTGCACCATCTACAGTCAGGGTATGACAAATAAAACAACACCACCATATACACCTCTCACATTCACTACCGCATTAGATGGAGAGAGTCTAACAGTGACAGTTTGTTTTCCAGGAGGAGCGTTATTCTGTAAGCTGAGACGGGAGCTGTCCAGTGGAGATGCTCTTCTGGCAACGCTGTCCTGCTCCACAGCGGATCATTCGGCAGCGTCTCAGACCCACGGCGTGCGAGTGAAGGAGGAGCCTGTGTATCCCGCTGCTCTGCACACTGAGATCCAGCTCCTCCCACAACAGGCTGGCATGGCTGCCATCTTAGCAACTGCTGTCGTTAATAGTGAGTCACTGCTTGCTGATAAACACAACATGTCTTCACAGTTTCTTGCGTTTTTATGAGTGTGTTTACATCTGTGATTAGGGATGGTGGGCCGTGTTTTTGCATATGTGCGTAAATCATGACACATAACGCGTAATAGATTCAAATTAATTGTTAGTTTTATTTAGTTCTACTTCCACTGAAAGTACCTGGTTTTTTAGACACTATAACATGGCAATATTCTTTTAATACTGATTTAATACTGATCATATCATATATAATATTTTTTAAATATACCATGAAAATACAATGGTATATAAATGTGGTAATCATTCAGTAGCACAGTATATGTAAAGTTTGGGGTAAGTTTTATTTTTCCTTTGAAAGAAATTAATACTTTTATTCAGTATACTTTTATAACTAAATGTAAAAGTCTTTACTATTTCAAATAAATGCTGTCCTTTATGAACTTTCTATTCATAAATAATAATCCTGAAAACGTTTCCTCAAAAATAATAAGCATTAGAACTGTGTTCAGCATTTTCTAAAATCTAACAGAAAATATTTTACAGTTTCTACTGTTTTTTTAATCAAATAAATGCAGCCTTGGTGAACATGAGGGACTTCTTTTTTTTATTAATCTTTTTTATTTTTTAGAAATCTTACGCACCCAACCTTTTGAACATTTGGGTAAATAATAACATTAAGAAATATAATTTGAAAATCATTGAATACATTTTGTTATATCATCACTGACTTGTTTAGTTTTGTATATTACCTCAATGGTAATTAAAAGTCATTGTGCATTTACTTTTGGAAATGAGACAAATACATATTTTATTGCATTTTTAAAGTTTTTGGATGTTGCAAAATGAATTGACCACGGAGAAGACATTAGTTCAGCCATCAAACAAAACTGCAAAAATAATGATAATTTTCATACAAGTTCACAATGGCAACTTATTTACCATTGAAAAAGGACAAGACTTCACCTATAAGTTGCTTGTCATTCATGCCCATCGACAGTAGGTGGCAGTGTTGTGTCAGTTCCGACAGCGGAGGAGTTAATTGGCTTGTACAGCCCTATCTGCAACATCAGTTAAACTGCGTGAGGAGTGGGAGTGCACACGGACATACCATGATGAAGACATGAATCATTGTAAATAAGGCTTAAGGGTACAACATGATCAGCCCAACTTTGCGCTTCCCGCTGCATTAGCTGGGCTGCAGGTTGATGGATAATTGAGATGTGACGGTCGTTATCAAATATAGCCTGTTAAACATGTGGCCTGACACCAGATCAGCCCGATTACGTGCACACACTTTTGCGCACATCACAAACTCTATGTGCCCGTTGCCGTGGAGATGATGGAACACTTCTGATTGCTTTCTCTGATTTGAGTGTATTTGAGTGTATTATGTTTGTGTGTGATTATATATACAGTGGGTGCATTACTAAACACTGAATATCTCACATATGGTTAAATAAATAGAGGATATCAGTTAAAAGTGGGCTTGCAGAATAAATGGGATAAATATCATGTCAGAAAAACATTATAGCTATTATGCAATTCTAATTAATTCAAGTTTTTATTTCCATAATCCATGTTCTGTCCTTTTGTAATGTACACACAAAGCACAAAAATATCCAACATCATGAAATGAATGGATAACCTTCACTTAACAACATCTGTGATAAACTATCTTGAAAGGATAATCATTTGTTACCTTTGTTCTTACTAGTTGTGTTTTGTGTGTTTGTGTGTGCAGAGGACATTTTCCCTTGCAAAGACTGTGGGATCTGGTACAGAAGTGAGAGGAATCTTCAGGCCCATCTTATGTACTACTGCGCAAGCCGCCAGAAGCAGCAGAGCGCTGCCTCTCCTCCACAGGACAAGCCTAAAGATTCATACCCTAACGAGAGGCTGTGTCCCTTCCCGCAGTGCAACAAAAGCTGCCCCAGTGCCAGCTCTCTGGAGATCCACATGAGAACACACAGCGGTGAGACACTTTCCTGACAGTTTCTTTTTTTTTTTTTTTTTTTACTTCTTAAAACGGGCATGCTTGCATGAGTATTAACAATGTTTTAGTAAAGTGTCATTTATGTCTGATTTGTAAGTAATTATGTGTGTGTGTGTATGTGTGTGTGTTGTGTCTCCAGGAGAGCGTCCATTTGTGTGTTTGATTTGCCTGTCAGCTTTCACCACTAAGGCGAACTGTGAGCGACACTTGAAGGTTCACACAGACTCTCAGAATGGTTTGTGTCATGGCTGTGGTTTCATCTCCACAACACGAGACATCCTGTATAGCCACCTGGTCACCAGTCACATGGTTTGCCAGCCTGGCTCTCAAAGTGAGGTGTACTCACCCAAACCAGCACTGGCTGGAGGTAACAGCTCTAATATCTCTAATATATATATTTATTCTTTTTTTTTTTTTTTTTTTTTTTTTTTTTTTTTACAAATGTGTATATGTTTATATACAAAAATGTGTATACACACAAAAAATGTATAATAGATTGCAGAACTATTCATCAGATATCTCGTGACCTTTAAATATATTGAAGTATAAAGTATTTTTAATCATAAGACTTAAAGGAGTCTTCCTGTATCTGAATGTCTGTCATTTATTTCTTTGTGACAGGCTTGAGTCCAGGAGACTCTGGCATTGTTCTGAAATGTCAAGTGTGTGGCTACTCTGCTGACACACCTGCCCTACTTCAGCAGCATGTCCACACACACCTGGAAGTGAGGGTTCCAGCTGAGAGGAGCCCCACTCCTCGCCAGAGCAGTCCTCCTTCCTCTGAGCTCCCAGACCTGCAAGACAGGGAGCTTGATGCCGGCGTGCCCCGACCCGACTCTTCGAGCCCAGGAGCCAATGGCAGCTCGGCCTCTCAAGACTGCAGTCCCATCAACCAACTCATCATCAAGGAGGAGCCATGTTCAGACTATGAAACCGATGCAAAGGAAGAAGAACAGGTGGGCAGTCCTCAAGTAAATGCTGTGGAGGCAAGCTCATCTCAGTCTAATTCCCCTAAGAGCCCCACCGTGGTGGCGGTTAAGACCGAGCCGGCCAGTCCCACCCCAGGTTCCAGTCCTGCACACTCTGGAACAGGGGGTTCAGTTCTATCTGGAGGGGCGTTGTTCTTACCACAGTACATGTTTAATTCTGAGGCTGCCATAATGCCACAAGCGTCTGAGATATTGGCAAAGATGTCTGAAATGGTTCACAGTAGGCTTAAACAGGGACAAGGACCTGCAGCCGGACAGCAAACCTTCTATCCACCAGGCTCTCCTGCCAGCGTTCAAAAAGGAGCCACTTGCTTTGAATGTGACATCACCTTCAACAACATCAACAACTTCTACGTCCACAAGAGGCTTTACTGCTCCAGCAGGCATCAGCAAGGAGAGGCAGCAGGTCTGACGAAGGAAGGGGCGGTCACTGCAGCTGCTCCTCCTGCTGCCCACGCTGCTTCACCCCAGGCCAGACCGGTCAGTCGTGCAGCTTCGGCCTCTCCTAGCTACCCCGACCCTGCAACAGGAGGCACAGCCTCTGAGCCCAAGTTAGTGGAGGTGAAAAGTGAGGATTCAGGGATGAGAGATCTCACCTGCTCGTCGTCCTCGGAAGGAGAGGGACCTGGTGGTGGGCAGGCCAGCGAGGGTAGCCAAAGTCCTAGTGGCTCCACAGAAGATGCAGACGACGATCCCACTCGCACCTTCTGCCAGGCCTGCAACATTCGCTTCAGTCGTCATGATAACTACATTGTCCACAAGAGATTCTACTGCGCCTCGAGACATGATCCCTCCAACCAGCGGCCCCATTCTGGCAAGACCGCCTTCCTTCCCCAACCTATCCGCACACGTAAGCGCAAGAAGATGTACGAGATCCACATGGCTCAAACGGAGGCTTTGGCTAATGCCACTGCTTTGCCGGCAGCAACAAGTCTGGGGGTGAAACAAGAGGGCCCTTCCATTCCTCCGTTGCCCCAAATGTCCACACCAACACAAAGCTCAAGTCCTGAGGGCGACGGACCCATCGACTTAAGTAAAAGACCCCGACTAAGAGAAAGCCAAAGTGGGGGCAGCATTCCCGCTCTCCCCCTTACTGACTACCACAAGTGCACCGCCTGCAGCATTAGCTTCAACAGCATTGAGAACTACCTGGCCCACAAGACCTACTACTGCCGGGCAACTACCCTGCAACCGCAAACTATGGAGCAGCTTAACCGGCTAAAGAGACCCGCTTCCACCTCACCGAAGAACCGAGCTGTGGACCTGCACTCTGATGCCAAAGTGCTTCAGACAGGTAAAACTGCAGTGGTTGCGCATCCATCCACCTTGCTTGGCTCTGAATCCACCCCTCCACATGTGCAGGGAGCAAAGACCCCAAGCACCTCCCCAGTGATGTGTCCCTACTGCCCTCCCAACAAACTGCTGACCTGTGATCTGATGGAGCATTTTAAAACGACTCATGGTCTGGTGCTCACACTACAGCAACATCTCGAGGCGCAGTCCGCTGGAGTCAGTCCCAGTTCTAGCCTAAGCCCTAGGGAAGGAGCTCCTCTCACCCCTCCTAAACCAAGCCCTCGGCCCCATAAGGACAGTGTGAATGGCCGGAGCATCAAGTTGGAAGCAACCTCTCCTTCCTTACCTGTACTTAATGGAAGTCCAGTAGAACCCCAGTCTGCGGGGTCTGGTTCTCCAAAAGCCGTACCCCCTACCCTCTCCCCTACAGGAGTAACTGTATCACCTGTGCCTGAAGCGCTAAGAGAGGTTGGGCTGCTAGGCCACACCCCATTGCCCACACTCCTCCCTGAAAAGGCGGTCATTGCTATAAACCACGCCCACACAACTCCGGCCATGTCTAAAACACCCCTCGCCTCACCCGTGCAGAATGGGAACACGCGCTACTGCCGGCTGTGTAACATCAAATTCAGCAGCCTTTCCACTTTCATTGCACACAAAAAATACTACTGTTCCTCTCACAGTGCCGAACATGT
Source organism: Scardinius erythrophthalmus (assembly GCF_964197995.2). Lineage (NCBI taxonomy): Eukaryota > Metazoa > Chordata > Actinopteri > Cypriniformes > Leuciscidae > Scardinius > Scardinius erythrophthalmus. Next base: position 9,370,751 of record NC_138228.1, on the reverse strand, counting down.
CAAGTGAGCCCTCTACCTAGTCAATTCTGCCATTCCTCTAATGCATAGAAGTGCCAATCACGGCACTGCCCGACCTGATCTGGACAGAGCATGATAGCAGGACTGTTACTAGCCAGACACAGAGGTCTTCATGCCGACCATGTTATCTGGAGTTGTTACTATGGTAACTTATTACATGTTATGGGTCAAGTTTTTATCACACTAAGAGAGATGAGACTACCTGCACACAGAATGTGCCCCGCTGACCTATTCCCACATTCCTGCAGACTTCTCATTTCACTTCTAAGTTTAGAAATCTGCTGATGGAAAGTAACCCTTTAATTAGCTTTTGAAAATGGTGTTTTAATCACTCCTATGTTTTTATTTCCCTTCTAATCAATGATGGCATTGTATATTTGTAAAAGATTTCAAAGTTTCTCTGAGCCATTTTTGTTTTTTTTGTTCTAAATTGCTGATTTGAGGTAAATTCTGACCCCTAGTGGAGGTCTCTATAGAACTCAGTTGGCAGATTTTTGTCAATACACTGACTCAAAAAAAATTTGTAAAAAACTGAGTAACCCAGTTGAATTGTCACCTGGTTACCAGTTCAAGATGAAAGAAAAAATGTGAAGAAACTATTTATCATTTGATTCCTAATGCATTTCATGAGAGTTAAATACTACCTAGTTTCTTTTTAAAGAAATACTTTTTTGTTTTAATACTGTCAAAAGGAACCATTTCAATCTTCAGCGTGGTGTATTTTCTTGGTTCTTGAATGTCATATTTGACTTTTTTTACATTGATCAATGGGACTTGAGATGTAATTCTGTAAGTGTTGGTATAGCACGGGAGAAGACGGCACAAACTATTCTGTCTCAGTATTTGGTCTTGGCTTCCAGACAGACGTTTTCCATCAGATGGATGTGCATTTCGGATCTAAGGACTGTCGTAGGGTTTTAGGGTTTGGATTTCAAACAGTGTAAGATGTTTGTTCTGTCTCTAGTCACCAGCTCACCTTGTCTTTGTCCCTAACAAAAAACCTTCACTGCTTCAAATCCAAAACCCTTTTGACCTGCTGAAAAGTGCCATCTGTAATCTGACAAACTGTCATGGACATGCAAAGAAAGGCGTGTTTGCTTGGTCTTTTTTTCTTTTTCTTTTTTTTTTTTTACCTTGAAATGAAGTATAGCATAGAAGATTCATATCAATGTCTTTCACACTGTTGAATAATGTTGAAGGCCACTGAAAGCAAGAGAATTGGAAACTGACTCATTGCTCGTATTGCTTCTTTCTTAAACTGGCAACGCAGCATCACTCTTGTCCTTCTCTCGTTTGCTCTGTTTCTCTCATTCTCAATGTTGACTCAGTGACGTTTTATGCTCCTCTACATGTGCGTGTATGTTGAAAAGAACAGCGTCATGCAATCTATTCTCCTGTGCAGGCTACCTTGGCAAAGCCTTAACAAAGACTCTCGTCACTGTCTGAAACAACGGGTCACTTATGTCCACAATGCTCGTCACTCTCCCCCACTAAGTGGACTTTGTGTATGTTACAAGTGGTGTTTTCCCATTTCCTGTGTTACAAAAAAACAACCTCAGTCATCTCTGCGGTAAGAACAGGAACACGCAAAACTGCGTGCAAATGAGAAAAGTTGAAATTTCTCTCTGCTGTTGTGGTTTGAAACGGTGCTGCAACCGTCAACAACACATACAGGGGCGTTTACAATTCCATTGTTTTATCATTTAGCGACTGTCACAAGTCCAAAAGACCAGTGCTGAAAACCTTTGACCTTTCCAGATCCCTTTTCTATTGCACTGTGTTGTACAAAAATACTGAATGTTTTAGTTATAGAAGCTTTTTTGTATGTATTTATGTTTTTACAGCACTTTTTCTTGTCCAAACCTATCCCCGAAGGACTTACTCGTGAATTTAGAACATTTTAACACAAGTGAAAGGTAATTAAAATACTTTGTGAATAATTAAAAATGTTGATGGAAAAATTATGAATGTCAACCTTTTTCTTTGTTTTTGTTTTTTTGTTTGTTTGTTTTGATTTTTAATTTCAGCTACAAAAAGTTTCACTACACACTTGTCCAAACTATGCATGGGAAATAAAGAGTCCAGAAGGACATTCAAAGTGCAAGAGAACTTGTCGTACTCTTCTCTCTCCAAGTGGTTTGCAGACTGTGGTGCAACGCACGTTCCGCATTTTGGGAACTTTGCATAGCATTTTTTAATGACGAGACTTGTTTATTTTTCCCTTCGGCTTAACCGTTTGACACACAATGTTTATATTGGAGGTACATTTTACTTTTATGTGTGTGAGAACAATAATCAAAGGGATAGTTCTTTTTAAAAAATTTCCTCATGTCATTCAAGCACTGTATGTTTTTCTTTGTTTAGTGAAACACTAAAGAAAATATTTATTTACAGTATCCAACTCCAATCCCTTTTTTTCCTATACAACTAAAGTGGTGTTTTGTACTGTCGAGCTCCACAAAAGCAGATAAAAGCCCCATTCCAAGTCTTCTAAAACTACTTTAATGTGTAAACTTATGTTAGAGCTGTTTTAACTGAAAGCAACTTGCACTGACAAATCTTAAAATATGCCATTGTTTTGTCTCAAGATGCACACCAGTAATATTTTTTCTAAGGCATGTTTATAAAAGCTACTTAAATGTCCTAATTGAACTAAGGCCTAATCCTGGCTTAATCTAAGCCCTGTCTGTGAAACCAAGCCATCAACTGACTTTTGCTGTGCTTTTTGTTTTGTTTAGTTTTTTGGGATGTTTAGAACTTGGCAGTAGAAAAATGGCAGTTTGGGCAGTTTTTGTTGCATGGAAAAGAAAAATCATGAACATTTAAAAAATCAGTTTGGGTAAAATGTTGAAATTAGTGTTTTTTTATGCTCAAAAGAATGCTTTGACATAACTTTCTAATATAGTCTTTGTTCTTGCAAACAGTCTTCTGGTGTAGCCTACAAACAAGCTACCATCAATGTTTACACTCACAGACTGAGAGTTATTGAACAAGGTAAATTAATAAATAAAGGTATTTCTCATTGCCCCCCAACAACCCCCCCCCCCCCACACACACACACAGTTTTTTTATTATTGTGGTTGTTTGGTCAAGCCTTCTTGAATTATAAAAGTATTGCTCGCATAACCATTCCAGAAGCAACATGCTTTTACAGCACATGTGTTAAAACCAAGCTGTAATTATCTGAATAAAGTGAAGCTTTCTTGCCTTGAGTTTCAAGGCTATTCCGCCCTGCTCTTTAGAGAGAGAGAGAGAGAGAGAGAGAGAGAGAGAGAGAGAGAGAGAGAGAGAGAGAGAGAGAGAGAGAGAGAGAGAGAGAGAGAGAGAGAGAGAGAGAGAGAGAGAGAGAGAGAGAGAGAGAGAGAGAGAGAGAGAGAGAGAGAGAGAGAGAGAGAGAGAGAGAGAGAGAGAGAGAGAGAGAGAGAGAGAGAGAGAGAGAGAGAGAGAGAGAGAGAGAGAGAGAGAGAGAGAGAGAGAGAGAGAGAGACTCTGTGTCCTTTTGACATCTTATATCATTTCAAGGCTCTGTGCTTTTATTTTGTCATCTATTGAGCCTTACAGTATCACTTGATGGTGAAGCTGTGTGGAAAAAGAAAGACATGTTTCACAAACTGAGTCACATCAAATTGAGTTTAACTTGTGTCCTGAGGAAGCCAAGCACAATTTTACCTTCAGTTTTCATGGTCATAATGAATGATATTTAATCAAAAGGTTTTGTTGAATAGTTAAATTCCATTTGGTATTTTAATGGACATGATACATCACAAATTGTGGAGTTGGGTTCGTAAATGTTCAATTTCTGCATACACAGTTCCTGTAGGAATTGAGTCATTTAGTATTATTTAGCATTTTAGTAGTATACTCTTAATCACGCATTCTTAAATGGTTAAAATATTCTGTTACTGAAGTCAAGGGTCGCCATTGTTTACTAATTCCATTTTATGAAGTGATGCATGTATGAGCGTGCAACCTTGTATAAAATATACTGACTTGATTCATCTGTAGTCAAGCATGTCCAATAAAACAGAATTAAAATATGAGGTTAGAGAATGAGTCAGAGGTCTCCTCTTTAGGGACAATTACAAAGAACCTGACATGTTTTTCCTTGTAGCAGTGCTTTTAAATCTCATTTAACATTCAGTTTACGTATTCACCATTTATCGTAATTCTGGCCCATATAGATCTCCTTTGGAAAGGAGACAAAGAGTGAAAATAGTCTGTCAGTGCAAAATACAATAATTGATGAAAACAAAGAGACACCTGTCGTGCAAGAATGCAATTTAGCACAGCATGTTACAGACAGTGATGATTCCAATCAAGTGGCACATGTAATCAAGTGCATGTTTATGAAGGTCAGATTATCTTTAGGTGGTCATAATTCATGCTTTTAATATCTAGCGGTGCTTGTTTGGGTAATTTTCTTTTTCTTTTTAGTTGTTTGAATGCTGTAAAATGGCACAGCCTTTAGTGTGACAGCTGGAAATGCAGATAAAGTCAATGAATGCAATTTCAGATGCTGTGCATTCTCGAGTCGGTTTTGAATTTTCTGAATGGCTTTTCAATCATGTCATGATGTTGCTGTACCTGAAGTACCCCAAAGCAGATAGCTGTCCACTTTGGCATCCCCAATACACATCAAGTGACAGATCTTTTTTTGCAACCTCCCCTGGCCTTGGCTGAGCTCATCTCTGAATATGCTTTGGCACCATTTTATTTCATCAGTGTTTTTTTCATTTTCATAATCTAGGGCTGACAAGAATAGTGGAGATGAACAATCAAATCTATGCACATGGAAATGCTCTTCGTTTCAGCATGTTTAACAATAAAAACAACAAAAGATCATAATCCAGCCTTTCTTGCACTTCTTACATTTTATATTCTCACTCATTCTCTAATCCTTCTGGGCAGGAAGTTTAGTGATAGGGTCAGTGACCTTTGTTTATTTTCAGTAAACAACTTTACCATGCCCAAGAGGCCATTCCCCTGGTGGGGTGGGCCCTCACACCGATAGGGCATTGCAGACCCAAGGAGGCATAGGCCAGCGCTATTGCATCAACTATCCTGGTGGGTTCATCCCTCTAGCCCCCACTCAGGATCTTGACTTTTGAGTCAGCCTTTCTGACCGATTGGCTGGCTAGCGGGGCATGGTGGGCCGTGATAGCCACCACACATACTTGGAACATGGATGGGGTGCGTCCCGCATCCAGCAATTCTTGTAAAAATGTCAGGATCGACTAAACGTCAAACAGACTACTTAAGGGCATAGAGACGCCTAGTAGATGGCGCTCTTGCCTCTGAAATGGTGTTCATGAAACTCTGGGGAAGGCACAAAGGCTCCCGTCAAGAGGCTATAGATGGAGGCTGCACAACTTGGGTTGAGGGTGCCAAATTGTCCCTTTACCTGGAAAAGGAAGTTCCTCCTCACTGGGATTGACCAAGGGGCTGCTGACAGCAGCTGCACCATCTCGGGGAACCAATGTTGGTTCTGCCAGAGTTGGGCCACTTGAAAGACCAAGCGTCTGTTCTCCCTGATTCGTCTGATGACCTTAGGGAGCAGAGCTACCAGGGGGAAGCATACAAGTGTGAGCTGGGCCACTCGTGGGATTGTGCATACTTCTCCCTTGAGAAGAATATTGGGCAGTGAGAGTTCTCTTCTCAACCTCCGCTTGCCCGAAGACACTCCAGATCATCTGAACCATCTGGCGGTGGGATCTTCATTCCCCTGGAGATCCTCTGTTCTAGGACAGCATGTCCGTCCCTTGGTTCAATCCGCCCGGCACTTGCACCACCTTCACTGAATGGAGGTTGTGCAACTCACTTGTGCGCTGTTCAAGAAACAGAAGTTTCCCCAAAGCGTTAGCAACTAACGCAATGCGAGTGAACCGTATTGAAAGGGAACCACATTTATCAGCAGTGTGACAGTTGGTCAGCTGCATTGAAAATGCAGTAGCGTTGCGTTGTCAGCAACAAGCTTTCCAGCTAATTGTATTTCTAGCATGACATCGTAGTCATTTGTTACTTTATATTGTACACGTCGAGTGTACTGAAGTAACCTAATATTTGAAACACGCTTGACTAAAACAGTATGCCAAATTATACTATTAGAGAATCGTTTTAAAAATCAATATAATATTTCATTAAATGGGGCTAGTTAATTAATAACACCTAAAATTATTTTCTACTGTTGAGTGTAAACAAAATCCAATCAATGCCCTGATTGTAAAAAATTGTAAATGCTAGCTACTTTGTATAGTTTAAAGATATTTCAAAAGTGTAGCTTGAATGTAGAACTAGTTTGAATTATGTGGAGTTTCTATTTTAAATTATGGTATGTGTGTGCAGAAATACTTTGAGGGTGGTTTTATTTGTAACAATGAATCATCAGAGATGTAGAACTCTGAAAAGTTTGTTAATCATTGCTGAGATGACTATTTGTTATTATGAGATGATAGAGAGTTAGCACTAAAGACTGTCGTGAGGTAGAGGCTAATAGTTATGCTTTTAAGATACACACACACACACACACACACCACACTAAAGTGTCAAGACAATCAGCTCCTTAACAACCAATCGTCAGCATTTCTAATGAGCTGTTCTTTATCAGAGTCACATCCTTTCTTATGAATGCTTTCAAGCAGCATTCCCACAACGTTCAAAGAGCTGTTATAACGAGATGCCCAGGTTCTGAACGTTATGGATGAATATGTTATACTACAAAAGTGCTATCATCATCTCAGGTGTCTTACCACTCAAAATTGATAAACTAATGATCAGAGCATCACGCCAGGAGTGATCTGAATACTGTCTATAGTTCTGACCTCTCTCCTTGTTATCTCATCTTTCTTCTGTACTAGATGTATTCTCTGCAGGCAGGCATTAAAGTCCATGTCTATTAGTGATGCAGAGGTATGCTTTATTAAGATGAGAGACTGCACAGTCTGCAGGAGAGGTGAGTAGGCCTTTCTTTTAAACATCTTGCAATGTTGGTTTTAATGATGGGCTCTTCAGTAGCCACCATCCTGACCAGATGATTCATTGCTTAGAAAAATATACAACCAATCATGTGTAGGCCCCCAGAAGTGCACGGTTTGAAAGGCCAAACTTTGGTCTCACAGCAATAGACAAAGTGAAAAAGAAGAGGTAAAATCAGGTGCATTTATACAAGAAATGGTGTGTTCAAACAGATGCTGGCAAGGTCAAGGTGTCTGACCGCCATCTGGGGCGTTTGTGAGTCACTCTTTCCTCACAGTATCCCTCATTAGTCCAACACACACTTTTAAGAACACCTCTGACTCTCACATTCAGCCAGAGATCTTTACACTATTATCGTTCCAGTCCTTTATCAGTATGTGATAATGTCTCTACGTACTGTACTGGAGATGTGTGCTAAGTTAACAGCTTAAGTTTAAGTTGTTGCCTCCGTTTTACCATTAGAAAAACTAACTTATGATTTATGGTCTCCTCTTTGGAATTTTCTTGAGAATGTATGTTGAATGTCCTTATCTTGGGATTTCTGCCCATTTTGGCAGAAACCATGTGGACAAAATACTTTTTTTTGTATATGTACAGACATTAAAACATCATGCTTTCACTCTTATGTAGCTCCTTAAATGCTTTACACATTTGTCTTGCTCTCACGTTCTGTTCAAACCTTTGTTATACTTCCCCAATATTATATATCATATCTTCTAAACACCTTTTTGACATCACATGTTAAGGAGTGATATTATTGTTCAAACTATTTTTGGCCACTGGTTTCTCTTACAGTTTTTTCTCAGTAATTTCTGTTATAGGAAAAGAATCTGTAAGCATTTTTTGCAGAAAACATATTGTTCTTGGCTCAAAGTACAAGAATGTGGCACAAGGGTTGTGCAATTATGTCTGCTAGTTGGATGTCATCGGGCATTTATCCAGTGACTTTCAACCCTGTAACATTCAATCTCAAAATATTTGGAAAAAAGGGCTTTCACAAAACTTGTTTTGAAAGAGAAATGGCATGGGCAAACTCCACTTGGCTGTTTTTTTAGCATTAGCAGAATAATTTAAAAACATCCATCCATCCATCCATCCATCCATCCATCCATCCATCCATCCATCCATCCATCCATCCATCCATCCATCCATCCATCCATCCATCCATCCATCCATCCATCCATCCATCCATCCATCCATCCATCCATCCATCCATCCATCCATCCATCCATCCATCCATCCATCCATCCATCGGCGAATGGCTCTGATTGGTTTTTCTACTGATGATTTCCTACTAGAAACTTCCTACTTCATGCTCCAAATGTGGGATTTTACAGCATATCAGTTGGTTAATTAAAATAGCAGCAGCATGAGCAGGAGAACATTTGACAAGGAAAAGGAAGGATCAGAAAAGGATGCTAAACTAGAGCAGACAGACACAAGTTGCTCTGTGACTGGAGATGTTATGATGCGCTCTCTCAGTATTGCACTTAAATGGACATTAAGTGATCATGAGTGGTGGTTAAGTGCTGCAAAATCCTAAGATTGCCTTTTGGTGAGTGCTTGGTGTATTGCTGATTAGAGTAATGTGAATTATGAATGAATGTGTTTGAAATGTAAACTAGAGTTAGACCTGTATCCGACAACCCACTAGACACAAATCTGCCTTCTGCCATTTGAAGAAAAGTCCTTGTTGGTCCAGAGATTTATACTGAGCAGGTTTGAATCTCAAATGATGGAGCAATTAGAGACACCGGGTTGCTATATTTGTCAGATCACAGAGCCTTGATCTCACCTCCGAAAGGATGAGTGGCTGCCAATCATAAATATGGCTTAACCTTACCCTCAGAGTTCATGGTTATACGACTAATAAGGATAAACAGAATATGTAAAATTCTTGTTAAATTTGGGTTGAATGTTCACAGCCGATAAGCATATTTGGTGTGAGACTTTGACAGGAAAAACAGAAAAACACAAGCTAAAATTGCTCTAAAATTCTCAAATGTTATCTTCTATCAGGCTTATCTATGAAATAGTAGGCCTATTTCAATGGTTTTTAAACTTTTTTCATGCCACTAAATATGATGATCACCTTTCAAATGATCTTTGAGAGACTTCAAATATAAAAGGCTGTTATGGATAAAAACCCAATTTATACTGTTTCTATTAAGTATTTATTTATTTATGTTTTCCTTGGGTTATTAGATTACTTGTAAGTAGAGAGACTTTTGGTGGTAAATGTTACAGGGTTCTGCACTGCTAATTAGCTATATAATATGCAGATCTGCCGTGCAAGTTCCTTCCAAAACCTATAACGGATGGCTGGATGATTTTCGAAAGGTTAACTAATTATTCACAGTTCTTATTCTTTTCATTCATGAATATCATTAGTGATTAATTATTGCACATAAATTGTCATAGCAGACGCTCCAGTGAGAGCTAGTAGAGTGACAGATGTCTGTAAAGGCTTGGAAAACGGTATTTCACTGCATTTTCTAAAAAAATATTGTTAATCAAATTATTGCTTAAATGTGTTTATAATGTTGTGGAAGGAATTAAAACATGTTTATAGCAATTACAGTAGTGTTGGTTGTTAAATGTCTCCATAGAAACGTGGGAAAATGAGGGAAGAGATAGAAAAAAACTCTGAACTGTTATAATGGCCTGAGCCAAATTGAGTTGAGAGCTACAGGAGATGCTTTACTTTGAACTGCTTGATTGGAAAATTATCAGCCATAAGCAAGGCCCGTTGAGTTCCCTGGGCTCTGAAGACCTCGGGGTCTTCACGTTACATGAGAGCGTCTTTCTGCGAGGAAGTCTCTTCTTCAGGGTCAAACGTGAACTCACAGGCTGGAGAGACTTAAATACTTCTGGCTGTGATTGAAAATGAATGATACAATTAACTCACATGAACAATGCTTTATATTACATCTGCTGATGATGCTTTGTTCAGCAATAGATTAGTTAGAAGGATGATTATGATTGTAGTCTTTGAATTCTTTGTTCAGTCTTCACTTAGAAATGCACATTTTGATGCTGTATCATCACCACCTATCTGTCTATCCATCCATCTCTGTTCAGTCTTCACTTAGAATTGCACATTTCTACAAAAGAAATCTACACTGAAAAAAGTTTAAAATGTACTTCATTTTTCTTTTGCAAATTTTTGTATACACAGATTGTAAATTTCACATATGTGATTAAATCAAATCTGCTTAACTAAGTTAAGTAAAATTAACAAACAAAATAAGTAACTTTAAATTTTAACTTTGCCAGTTAAAGTTTGTTGAGTAATTTCTACTTGATGGAATTTTACTTTGCAATATAATGGTTAATTTTTCTCAAACAATATAACATTGAATTAAGCCATGCTTTTAAGCCATGCTTTACTTAATAAAGTAAATAATACAGTAGATATCGTGTATAGACAACATATACATAATAGAAGTAACATGCCCACCCGAACACAGAGATCTCAATACTTGGTACACAATACACAATAACGGTAACATTCGTTGGATCATTTTTGAGTATGAATGTGTCATTTTGAGGTGAAAATGAACTCCAGATGTCAGAAAAACGGCAAGTTACTAAATCTAACAACAAAAGCAATGATAAAACAGCTGGAAACTAGTGAAAAATGATACTGGGAACACCAATCTCACAAAGTTGAGTGGGTCTATCTACCTTTGTTTTTGTTACAATATAAAAGTATTCCTGAATGGTAAAAAATGAATAAACAAATGTAGGCTATAGGTAAAAGTGCCTGCTAAATGATTTTTGCTAATGTTAAAACTGTGAAGCATTATAAGATATTGCAAACTATGTGAGTAAATGAACAGATGCGCACTTTTCTGAGGACACTATTGGGAGGACTTTCAAAAAGTGCTTTAGCCATATTACTTGAGCTCTCATGTACGTTCTCAGCAGTGACTCAATCTGTGTTAATCATGGCTTGTCTCATTATTGTGTGTACAGTGGTATAAACCCTCACTCCTACACAGTGTTTTCATTAACCAGTACCTGTTTTAATCCCTTCAGTGCTGAAATTTATGAAATCATCAGTGTTGATGTCAGTAAGTTGCCCTTTTCTCACACGGAAATTGCAGAACCAGTCGGAACCTCCCTCCCCCCCTCTCTCTTTCCTATGTGGTTGCCATGGCAGTGAGTCATACCAACACTAAAAAAACTGCCAAATTCTGACAGTAACATAGCTAGTGTTTTCCATTAAAACAGTAATGTATTGTGGAAAACAATGCATTTTTGGGCAAAATTTTGCACAGAAAGCAACTGCTGTTATTTACAGCCCATTTTCAACGCTAATATACTGTATTTATGGATTACGGTTTTGTACTGTAGTACGCAATGCATTGTGGGCTAGTGCATTTGAAGTAATAGCACTGAATGGGTGTTTCACAGTGAATAAAGGAGTTTGAGTCAGGGACGGCTTGGCTTCGTGTAAATGGACCCTGAAATTGACTGAAGTGAGGAGCGCGTTCTTTTTAGGGGCGCTTGAACGACACCGTAAAAATTATATATTTTTTTTGCATTTTAGTTGTTCATTTACACGACAACTGCGCTTTGGGGGCCTGAACTTTTGAAAATTGGTTTTAAAGGACGGTTTTAAAAGGAAGTTTTCGAATACTTTATCGTCCCCGTATAACCCGCAAAAACACGAATTTGTGAAAATGGTGACGTCATGCGCATGCGTATTATGTGTTCAGTCTATAGGCGCGTAGTGTTTCTTTACAAAGTGACTTCGCCAACTGCCTGGCAGCATATAGCGTTTTTAGCTGTTTTCACAAGTCCGTGTGAATGGGATTGTTTTGATAATCTTGTCGCCTGTAAGTGAAAAACGCAAAGGAAAAACGTTTCAGTTTTTAGTAGGCTACATCGTTTTTGTGTAAATGTAGGCTACCCTAAAAGCCAGTATGGAATTTTTCTCCACTAGGGGTCGCTAACCTCTTTACAATAACAAAGGCGTAGTTTGATGACGCAACACATGCTAAGAATTATGGATGTTGTCGTCAACGTCAAGCCGACCGATCTAATAATGTTTATGGATGACTGAATACATCGATGCTTTTATCATGACTGTGATATGAAGCAGTTCGGGATTGCTAAGAGACAGCTATCAGCTCCAAACGCGACGCGAGCTCCCGCGGATATAAAAGGAATATGGACATTTCATTCTACCGAACTACACGCAGAATTACTACTCACAGGTCAGTTTATTAGACAAATTAAACTTGTGAGGTAACGCAACGCTGTTTCACTGGTCTAACATTAGCCTACACTATCACACTAAACTGCATTTGAATGTGTTGAAATGTATGTGTTAGTCTGTCTGTATGAGACTAGCAGTAAACTAGATCAACATTAGAATAACATACAGATCATATTCTGACATTTTATCATTGTTGAACTATATAACATTGATTAGATGTAAATGTGCTCACCTGTTTAATAAAGTACATGTAGAAGCGGTCGAAGTCTCGGACGTGGAGCTCTCGTTTATATACTGTCTATGGGAGCTCTCGGCATCTCGAAAACACCGCGCTGATATTGATTCTCGTTTTAGTTCTCCTTTTTTATCCAAAGTCTGCTTGCCATGGTCCATAATGTTTGAACGAAACAACAACAGCGTGCAAATAGACATTGCGAACTCCACAGTTGTCTGCGTCTGTCGCTTTGGTTAATCAGAGGGCTCTGCGAGATGGTCCTCACTGCGGAACATGAAATCCACGGGGAGGAGTCGGATAAAATCCAACTCCTCCCACCTTACATATACCTAAACCTACCCGTCTCCACCCCCTGATCCCTAAACCCACCCCTAAACCTACTCATCTCCACCCCTTAATCCCTAAACCCACCCCTAAACCTACCAATCTCCACCCCTTATATCTGGATCCAACTCCGCCCCCCGGATCTCGTGTTCTGCATTGAGGTGCTACTGGGCTCTGCTCATAGCTCTGGTTACCATGGCAGTACGAGCGGAAATCATAGGCGGAAACCAGGGACAACGCGGATATGACGCCATTGACTGCGACAAACCGGAAATAAAGAAACGTGCCGTGTCTAAAAAATAAATTAAAATTTCTCCTGGTTTGAAAGTTATTGGAAACAGTCGGGATAATGTAAGTTCACAACTAAAAAAAAATATAAAATAGATATAGTGATTTTTGCTAATTTTAAAGCAAAAAAGTTACATATTGTGCCTTAAAGGCCCGTTCACACCAAGAACAATAACTATAAAGTTATATTAGCGTTTGCTTGTCTGTCACTTTAAAAGGCTTTAGCTCATTACAGCAGGATTAATTCTAAATGGCTGTCAATGTTTTCATGGTTCATCCACTGGATAAAATCATTCTGAAAGTGATTCCAACGATATTGTTTCTCTGTGTCCGTAATCGTTGGTGTGAACTCTGCTATTCTTTAATATTGTGAACGATTTTTAGAACTATTTCTTTATCGTTATCTTTATAGTTATGTTGGTCCTTGGTGTGAACGGTCCTAAAACAGTGACTAATGAGCTGGAACTGAACAAGCCGGAATGGCTTGAGAGTGCGTTGTGTGCGAGTGATTGTAAACGCATTAAACAGAGAGGTAATGCATAATTTATTCCCAACTTTATGTTTATTTGGCTAAAGGCTTTCAGACTGTGTATTTCTTGGTGGAACTCAACCTGATGGTTTTGGCCATTTAGTGCTCGTTGGTGGGAGAAAAAATAAACAAAACAAGTGCTTTTTTATTTTTTCAGTTTTATTCTGAAGATTACTGATTTTATACTTTTTTTATACTTGTCATTAAGCTCAGTTGTGCTTTCAAATGTGTTGTATAGTAGCTATTACTATAACTATTACTCTGTTTTTTATGATTCAGGCATAAAGTAGGCTACCTAGTAGGCTTGCCAAATGGCCATTGCCCTTTTTGGACATCAAAACACTATAAAACTCTCATCCACTTGCTGACTCGATTCTGCCCGTTTTATTCTGGATCTAAATTATGTGCACCAGTTGAAAAATGCTGAATGCAGTGTGAATTTGACATAAATCACTACTGAATTGTACCATGAGGGCCCTTATAGTCTGAAATTGGCTTAAAGATGGAGGATGAGAGTAGATGTGTGAAGATTGATTGAGGGGAGATGAGTCAGCCATGAACCACAAATCTGAGAATCATCAGCACTTCAAGTGTAGATTTAGCTGATGGTAAACTACATTGGCCTTCAAGAATGATGACGCTCTAAAACCATGTGCTTTCACTTCTAGACGAGTGAGCAATTCAACAGGAATCCTGAGAACTCAGTTTTGAATTAAAAGAAATTCTTGGCTAAAGAGATGACAGATGCTTCCTCTCTCTTTCTTGCACACTTTCTTTCATTTTCCCCCCTCCTCTCTATCTCTCGCCCCCTCCGAGTTATATTTGTTCAGAGACCCGAGGTCACATGCAGAAGCTGAATGCTGGCAGGAATGATTTCACCATGCTGTTCCTTGGCTCTGTTTGTATGACAGAGAACAGATCAGTTGTAGTAGCTGTGAAAAAAAGATCAAGGATACACGATATAAAATAAAGAGTTTATAATTATTTGTAATTGTACAGCAATACTGCTAAATACTGTATACATAATCACTACATTTTTCAAACTTTTTTATATAATATGTTATATACATTTTATTATACAACAGTTCCACACTTTGAATCTGCACAGAATCCCATCTGTCCATTAGTGCTGGGGATTTTAGTGAATCTTTCTGTAGGCTACATTGGTAGCCAGTAGGTGGCGGCAAATGACTGTCTTTATGAGTGAGTCATTGAATCATTCATTTAACCGATTCCATCAAACACACTGAGTAGTTGTCTCAATATGAAAGATGTGCCATCGAGGATATCCCGTTTCAGAAAAGTAACCATTATGAAATTGTTTTTCCTTGTGAGGTGTGAATTATTGTAATTTATGTCTTCCATTGGAATGAAATGGTTACTTTTCTGAAATGAGACAACCTCAATGATGTATGCAGCCGACAAATGCGATCATAGGATGCATCCTTTATAATGAGACACAGCATCTCATGAAGATACAAGTAACAGTCGTTATGAGCGAGTCACTGAGTCATTCACTGAGCAAAGCCTACATTAATTTGGTAAAAAAAAATACAATGAAACAGTAATACTGTGAATTTCTATTTTAATATTTTTTTAAATGTAATTTATTCCTGTGATGGCAAAGCAGAATTTTCAGCATAATTGCTCCAGTCTTCAGTGTCACATGATCCTTCAGAAATCATTCTAATATGCTGCTTTCCTTTTAATAAACACACACACACATACACATATGTATTTATTTATTATTATTATTATTATTATTTTTTTAAGTGATTTTTTTTTTATAGAAATCTTTTGTAAAATTATAAATTTCTTTTATGGTCAATTTAAAGCATAATTTAAAGCAATAGTATGTACTGTATAATGTAAAAAAGAAAAGTGTGTATGTATTAATAATGAATGGAAATTTGTATAAAATATGTATATTTTAAAATATTGTTTTTATTTTAAAATACAGAATTTATTACTCACTGACAACCCAGGAGTTCAGATAATACATTTTATCAGTGGCTGTGAATTTCACTAAAAAAGACTATCATAATTAATGTTTTTCTGTCTAATTCTGCAGCCTTGCAGTTGCGATATATTGAGTCACAATCATGACCAATATCTCGCCAGCATGTTACGTGGGGCGTTAGGAATGACATCTCTGCAGTCTGTCGGTGGAATATCTAATTAACAACATAAAGGAGAAGAGAAAAAAGAGGCCATGACAACCAGGCTCTTACAGATAAAAACTAATTTTCATTAGGCACAGAGTGACATGCAATCTGGGAACGGCCTCGTGTGAAAAGTTCACTGATAGTCGCTTCGTTTCATCCCTGTTTCCATCTCTGGAATTTCTCCATCAGTTTTCTGCACATTTGCAGCTCATCAACGCTCCCTCATGAGACATTATTAAAGACGATTTGAGAATATCACACAGGTTATTATCTGGCTTGTAATTACGGAAGCCCGCTCCTCAAAGGCTCAAAAGAGTCGCCGCAACATTCTCCTGATTTCTCTTGATAAAAAATAATTTAGACTAAATAAAGTCTGTGCATTTTGTGTATAGGCTACTTCCTTTTATTGAAATTACTTGTCTCTCCGTGGACCTGCTTGTCCATCAGCTGGCCATTGCCTGCTTCTGTTTCGCTTTTGTATTCTTGATAGTTGTCATCTGGACGTGAGTCAGGTTTTGTTATCATATTTTGAAATTATATTTTCCATCCACTATTTCCCCAGTGACTCAGCGTGTGGTAACGGCTCAATGGCGCAGCAGGCAGCTGCCACTGACTGGCCATTTTGTCTGTCACACTTCACTACCTTGGCTACCACTATCTGAACTCTAAAGGTCAATTTAAGTTTATGTGTTATACAAGTAGTCAAGTGTCTTTTTTTTTCTGACTGTCAGTCCAAAAGTGTTTATGAGAATAAAGGGACCAAAAACTCTCATATATTGTCATCCTCAGACAATTCAGCAGTCATGAATGTGTTTTTTGCTGGTCTCTTGCTGATAGGAGGCTTAAGGAACAGTTCACCAAAAATAAAAATTCAGTCATTTAAATTTACGTAACTACAAAAAAAAATTGTGAATTGTTTCAGTCGCAATTTTCCATTCAAAATGGTCATCTTGAGTCTTCCGAATAGTAGTCGACTGATAGTGTTTTTTTGATGGCCAATATCTTTGAGATCAGGGTGGCTGATAAAAAGCCAGTGTGTATATATATATATATATATATATTTGTGTGTGTATGTATGTATATATATATATATATACACAGTATATATATATATATATACATATTGTATTCCTTTGTTACTATATAATAGCAAACGCTATAATGCTTTTTCATATACAGTTTACTTTGAAAACACAAACCATAACTAATGAAGATGGAGCACTGTGTGCTCTGGCAATAGACCGTAAAAAAATTACTCTGGCGCTGCCTTTCTCAGAGCCAGCATTTTCAGCGCCATCAAAATAAAAGTCCAACTTCTAACACATCGTCCAAAGAGAAAAACTTATTGGCCGATATTTTAACAATGCCAAATATCGACAAACGATTTTTCAGCCTTGGCGATATATTGGTCAACCACTACTTCCAAAAAGGCGCATTGGTTCCCAATCAATGTAACTGAAAATAGATACTTCCACAATTATTAAAAATGTCTCTTTTGTGTTCCTCAGAAGAAAGAAAAACATGCAGGTTTGGAACAACATGATGGTGAGTGAATGATGACAAAATTAAAATTTTTTGGGCCAACTATCCCTAAGTATGGAAGCTTGTTTCCGCCACAAAAAAAAAAAAGAAAAGATAATTGCGACCTTTTTATCTCACAATTGCGAGTTTACATCTGTTTTAAAGTCAGAATTGCGAGATATAAAGTCAGAATTGCGTGAAATAAAGTCACAATTGCGTGATATAAAGTCAGAATTCTGACTTTTTTTCTCGCAATTGCGACTTTATATCACGCAATTCTGACTTTATATCTCAGAATTCTGACTTTATATCACGCAATTGCGTGTTATAAAGTCAGAATTGTGAGATATAAACTATTCTAAGGTAAAAAAAAAAAAAGTCCGTCTTTTCCCTCCCCTTAGAATTGGACTTTATATCTCAGAATTCTGACTTTATTTCACGCAATTCTGACTTTATATCTCGCAATTCTGAGAAATAAAGTCAGAATTGTGAGATGTAAACTCGCAATTGTGAGATAAAAAAGTCGCAATTATCTTTTAAAATGTTTTATTCAGTGGCGGAAACAAGCTTCCATACCTAAGTGATGGACCAACATGGCATAAAAACATCTTGCCACACAGTGGCCAAATTTCTAAAATTGGGGGCCTTTTAAACACTTTTCAGACTCCCAACAGGCCACTGTTTTAGAAACTATTGCACATTCATGTGCTCTACAGAGAGAACCCATTCTGATTCTATTACATTTCTTCTGCTGTTTCCCTTTTCTCCTTAAATATGTTTCCAAATGCCTTTTATAATATCAGAGAAGCAGGTAAGTGCATTTATGCTTTTGAAATTTTGAAACAGGTCACAGCTAGTCCATGATGTTAAGCCACATGAAATTGCAACCTTTTTTTAATATGCATATAAACGATGGATGCTGATTTGAAGGGATAGTGCAATCAAAAACGAAAAATTTTACTTACATTCATGTTGACTTAAATTTGTAAGATTATCTTTTTTCTGACAACAAAATCAGATATTCATTTGGATGTTAATGCTGCTCTTTTGCATTCAATTGCATATATATGAGAAATGGGAGAATTTTTTTTAATGCTTTTGCATTCTCACAAAAGTTTTGCATTCCCCCAAGAAACTTTACGTTCATTCGCACATAACTCAGTTATTTGAGAACGTCTCAATTTCCAAAGAGCAGTTTCTTGGGGAATGCAAAACATTTGTGAGAGACTGTCATGTACTGCTCTGAGACATGAAGGTTGAGGATCCAAATGCAGTATTTATTGAACAGGGTAATCCAAAGACGTAATCCAAAGTACAGGCAAGGTCAAACCACTGGCAGGCAGGGAACACGGGCAAAAGAGTAATCCACAGAACAGGCAAGAAATCTAAAAACCAAGACACATGAAACCAGAGAGAATGCTTGGAATTGCAGTGTAACACTAAACAAGACTTCACAGGGAATGAATGTGAAAACCAGGCTAGAGAGTGCTGATGAGTCCAGGCAGAGAATTAGGAGATGTAGTTTGTGAGGGAATGACAATATTCTGATGTGGAGTGCCCGCTGGTGGCTCTCAAGGGCACTTCAGCTGGTGACCGTTACAGAGACATTGCAAACATTAATACATTTTTCCTCCCATCTAATAATTTTCTGCTGCAATTTTTTTTGGATCAAAGGTATCCCAGTCTTACTAAAAAGTTTTGAGCAACACAAACTGATTATTTGATCCAGATCAAAACCAAGATTTGATTTTGTGATCTAATCTGATATCAGATCTTCTTTTGAACAACATTTTTTTAATATCTGATCCAATCCGATAGCTGAAAACCAATCATATTACTTTTGAACAACTGGGCCCTGCTCACCATTCAGTTTAATTGTGTGGAAAAGAGTCGGCTGGTTGGCATGAATGACTGAGAAACTTGTAACAAAACACATGACAGTCAATTCATAAAAATGACAATATACGTGTGGTACAGTATTTCACAATCTGAAAGTGTCTGTGGAAGAGGAGGGTTCAGATTGTCTAAGTTGATAAGTATTAGAGCCGTTTTTTCGGTCTGCAATAGTGCAAAGCGCTCGGGAGGTCAAGGATTTCCTCTTGGAGCGAGCTCTTCAAGTTTGCTTGTATTCGCTCTGACATTTTAAGTTTCAAGAACATCCTTTCTATACTGAGTTTGACTTCTGATCCCTCGGGAGTCTTGGACCCGTTATTCTGTCAGTGAGGATTTTTCAGGGAGTCTTTATATCTGCAGGGATGATGTTGTACCATTAGGTTTTTAATGACTTTCTTCATTATTTTCAGACATTGTTCTTTCCTATAGCCTGTATAGATTTTAGCTGAGCAAAGGGAACACATCAGATGTGCATACTGTTCGTACTGTATTCAAAATGTTTGGGTCAGAAAGATTTGTATTAAAGAATTAATCATTGATCAAAACGAGACAGTGGCAAGGAACTGACTCCCATTAGTTGACAGAAATGGAGGGAAAAAAACTCTTGGGAGAAAGCAAGCTCATTTGGGCCAGTTCTCCTCTGGCCAGTGGTTATGATTCCAGGCTGCATCACAAGTCAGATTGTAGATCGATATCATCCAGTTTCCTTCTGCTTGAAGATCGGGATACATTATCGGGATACACCGTATGCCGGTGGGAGGAGTTGAAGCTGGCCATAGGGGTCTGTGCAGAGGACTTGTCTGGTTCCTTTGGTCTTTGCTGAGGGTTTGTACCAATGGCTGCCGAGTCAATGAGGTCTGTCTCTAGGGCTCGTCTAGTTGTCATGGTCTCAGCTGACATTCAGGGCTGTTGTGGTTGTGTCTAGGTGCAGGTCCACCATCTGGTCTGGATACGGACCAGTTCCCGGCTGACTACGATAACCTCGGGCTAAGAATGAGACCGAGAGACTAATATCAGCGTAGATGCTTTTCCTCTTACAATGTAACAAGTACATTGGATGTTATGGGAAGTGTTCCCGGTTCCGCTTTACCTAATTTATGCAGCCTAACAATCCTTAAGGGATTTAAATTATTGAAATGTGATATTATGTATGCCAGGTTAAAGAGATCTTGGTCTTGAATCTAGATTTTAACTGACAGAGTGTCTGCTTCCAGAACAATGCTTTACTGTCAAGGAGACAGGAATAAATTGCATTTTAAAATATATTAAAATAGAAATGATTTTAAATTTGAATCATATTTCACAATATTACTGTTTTTATTGTATTTTTTCAAACAAATGCAGCCTTGGTCAGCATAAGAGTTCTTTCAAGAATATTAAAAAAAATCTTACCGACCTCACATTTTTGAACGGTAGTGTATTTTTTTACATTCACTACGCAGACTGCAGAATACAAGCTGACCAGAGCTGAGTTATAGTTTAGGATATTTAATGTCACCCTATGAGACAGTAAATTTTAGTAGGCAAGTTTGGGAACTCAGCAATGGAAAACATGAGACATGTTGTGGACATGGTAAATCCAAACATTCCTGTCTATGAGCTTCTCTTTTTCCCTCACTCAGTTCTTTTTCCATTTATGGAGTCAATCATATCATACATTTCCTATTTTGTAGACAATTGTTTATCTGATGGTTTAGACTAGAGTGACTAAATGACAGAAATGAGAGGGACATACTGTATAATCCTGCCCATCACAACATGATCAGTTTACCTCATGTCATTTAACACTTTTTTCAGACTTTATCTCCTCCAACCAAACTAACCTTGTCTCTCATTACAGACAGAAAATCACAACTTCCGCATCTTGTGTGTGCACGATATAAACATGTGAAAAGTCTGGTTTTGTCTTCATTCTAAACTGATAATGATGAAAATTTGAAACGTGATCATCAGTTACAGTAGTAAAAGTAAAATGTGATAAACAATGTGGTCCAAAATGTCTGAAACCAGAAGTGAAAATGCTTCCGTTTTGCATTTTTATAATGTAATACACTTCCTCATTAAATTTTATATTATCTGCATAAAATTATTTGATATAATGTCTTAATATACAATGCCATTCAACAGTTTAGTGTCATTGTTTTTTTCTTGAAAGAAATTAGTATTTTTATTCAGAAAGAATGATTTAAATTGTTCAAAAGTGACATTTACATTGTTACAAAATATAATATTCAAATCAGTGCAGTTCTTTTGAACTTTCTATTCATCAAAGGATCCTGAAAATAATGATACATTTTTCAAAACATTTAAAAAATGTTCACCAAATCAGCATATTAAAATGATTTATGAAGGATCATGTGATACTGAAGATTTGAGTATAGGCTGCTGAAAATTCAGCTTTGCTATCACAGGAATAAATTATTAAAAATAATAATAATAATACAAATATAAATAAAGGTCCCACTTTACCTCGGATTCAGCCTCGGATTCAGGAGGAACAGTGTGGTTTTCGTCCCGGTCGTGGAACACTGGACCAGCTCTATACCCTCTACAGGGTGCTGGAGGGCTTGGGAGTTTGCCCAACCAATCCACATGTGTTTTGTGGAATTGAAGAAGGCATTCGACTGTGTCCCTCGCGGCGGCCTGTGGAGGGTGCTCCGGGAGTATGGGGTCCGGGGCCCTTTGCTAAGGGCTATCCGGTCCCTGTACGACCGGAGCAGGAGCTTGGTTCGTATTGCCAGCAGTAAGTCAGACTTCTTCCCGGTGCGTGTTGGACTCCGGCAGGGCTGCCCTTTGTCGCCGGTTCTGTTCATAATTTTTATGGACAGAATTTCTAGGCGCAGCCAGGGGCCGGAGGGGTTCAGGTTTGGGGACCACACGATTTCATCTCTGCTCTTTGCGGATGATGTTGTCGTGTTGGCCTCATCAAACCAGGACCTCCAGCATGCACTGGGACGGTTTGCAGCTGAGTGTGAAGCGGCTGGGATGAGAATCAGCACCAGCAATCCGAGACCATGGTCCTCAGTCGGAAAAGGGTGGTTTGCCCGCTTCAGGTTGGTGGAGAGTTCCTGCCTCAAGTGGAGGAGTTCAAGTATCTTGGGGTTTTGTTCACGAGTGAGGGAAGGATGGAACGGGAGATTGACAGGCGGATCGGTGCAGCTTCTGCAGTAATGCGGTCCCTGTACCGGTCTGTCGTGGTGAAGAAGGAGCTGAGCCGCAAGGCGAAGCTCTCGATTTACCAGTCAATCTACGTTCCTACTCTCACCTATGGTCATGAGCTTTGGGTCATGACCGAAAGGACAAGATCCCGGATACAAGCGGCCGAAATGAGCTTTCTCCGCAGGGTGGCTGGGCGATCCCTTAGAGATAGGGTGAGAAGCTCGGTCACTCGGGAGGAGCTCAGAGTAGAGCCGCTGCTCCTCCACATCGAGAGGGGTCAGTTGAGGTGGCTCGGGCATCTTTTCCGGATGCCTCCTGGACGCCTTCCCGGGAAGGTGTTCCGGGCATGTCCCACCGGGAGGAGACCCCGGGGAAGACCTAGGACACGCTGGAGAGACTATGTCTCCCGGCTGGCCTGGGAACGCCTCAGTGTCCCCCCGGAAGAGCTGGAGGAAGTGTCTGGGGAGAGGGAAGTCTGGGCATCCCTGCTCAGACTGCTGCCCCCGCGACCCGGCCCCGGATAAGCGGTAGAAGATGGATGGATGGATGGATGGATGGTCCCACTTTATATTAAGTGGCGTTAAGTACTATGTACTTACATCAAAAAATAAGTACAATGTACTTATTGTGTTCATGTTGTATTGTAAAACACTTTTGCTGCTATTGAGGTGTGATACGGGTAAGGTTAGGGACAGGTGTGGTGGATTGGGTAGGTTTAAGGTGTAAGGGAAGGGTCAACTGTGTAGTTACAAATGTAATTACATCAATTAATTACAGCTGTAATTACATGCAGGAATTTTTAAAATGTAAGTACAATGTAAAACATGTAGTTACACAATAAGTACATTTTATCAAATTATTAATTTCAATGTAAGTACATAGTACTTAAAGCCACTTAATATAAAGTGGGACCTAAATAAATAGTATAAATAATATATTAAAATAGAAAACAACTCATTTAAATTGTAATAAATAATTCCCTCTTTCCCTCAGCTCCACAAGTTAGTGTAAAACCTGCTCATGTTCTCAGAATGGTTCGCAAATGATCCAAAGAGCATCATGTGCTTCAGTGGAAGCAAGCACACACTTTTGTACAAAGTAGCTCAAAGTTTTATTTAGACTAGTGACCTAAAAATAGTGCAGAATATTAAACATTTCTCACTCACTTTCCATCACAGTTTCTTTGTTTAAAATGGCTTAAAATCCCAAAACTTTATTTATTTTCACATTTAAATTTTGATTTTCAGTGTGGAACTCACTGTATATTTCTACAAAGCTCTAAAAACAGCAATTTTCTCAGCATAAGCAGACAGGCAGACTTTGGCAGACATGTCAGACGTTTGGAAATTGAGACGTTCTCAAGTGCTAACAGCTATGTTTTCAGTCTATACTAGTACTATGAGAGATTTGGGGTTGTCTTTTCCAAGATATTGAGAAAGGTGAACACTTCTTAGGGTCGGAGGACCCAATGAGGCTTATTTTTCAGGAATGATTGGGTTTATATTGCCTCTTTCACCTCACTATGGGCTACAGTATGAGTACATTTGTGCCGTTATTTTTCAAAGCCACTGTGACCCTGACACTCATAACTAAAGAATGGCACCCCTTCTACCTGCTGTTTTCCCCCTAATCATAGGCACTTTCTCTCTCTGTCTCTTTTTCTCTTTCTCCCATCCATCGATCAGCATGCTGTCTTTGTCCCCGATTTCCCTCCATCTTTTCAGTTACTCAGAGTCAATTCACATGCTTTGTCTCTCATCTTTTCAGTTGAAGCAGCTCAATCCCCAAATCAATGTCCTCTCTATTCTTTCAAATGCAGGGAATTTGTTTTTCATGCATCTCTTTGAGCCATTTGATGGAGCCAGAAAGGGGTGTTGGATGTTGAGGGCCATGCAGAAAAGAAAAAAAGAGTGAGAGAGTCATCTTCTGGAGAGCGAGCAACATAATTGGAGTCCAATTCAAAAATAGAGCAGTCAGAAAACTGCTGGTTTTATCGCTCTTATTGCTGTTTTCTTGTCTGCGCTGTTTGAGAGTGGTGTGACACACATTTTAAACTCTGAATAGTGGCCTACCATGCTACAATAGAAGAATTGCATGGGCATACATGTAAATAAATCAGTTATTTTCTACAGATCAGAAAGCATTAGGCCATTATGAACAAATGCAACAGTGCACACAAACAAGAGCTCTGAAAGAACGGTATCAGAAGAAATTTGAATGTTGTGTTTGCTAAGCCCTTATGTGCATTGAAAACCCTGGAACACCTTTGGTTCCCGGTCAGTGAGGCTTACAATCAGCCAGTTAAAAAAATAAATACAAAACCTGTCCTAACTGAAAGAAAACAAGTTGACAAAAAGATCAAATCCAATATTTGGTGATAATATTGCATAACGAGAGATTTATAAGCTATTTCGGTCATTCACAACAAGTGTGACTGTGCCATTTTGTACAAAATAAAAGCATTTCAAAACAAACTTCCTGGTTAAACATTAAAGCACAGTGCAATTTATTATATATATATATATATCGGTCATGTTTGAACGGGAACACAAGTGTAAACAAGGTGGGGAAAAAAAACAAAAAACAAAAAAAAAATGTTGTGAGTTATACACTGTGTGAGAGAAGTCAGTAAGTTTTAGTTCAATGAGATAAGATTAGCTTACATTTTCAGGGAACAGAAAATCCTCTCTGGGTCAAAACGACCCGAAGACAAGGGTAGAGGTCAGAGGTCTATGAGAGAGATCCTTCTGGAACATAAATCTGATGGCAAAGATCACTTTAACAGTCTGTTCCCCTGGCAGAAGCAAAGCAAATCGCACACAATGATGGACACTATTTAAAACTATTGCACTAAACGGCTCATATGTGCCACGTATAATATCTGCACTATTAGCTGCACCAAAGGCATTTGTAAATATAACTAGATTTTTAAAACCATGTTAGAGTGTTTCTTAAAGGTCCCATGACATGCTACTTTTTGTAGGCTTTAATATAGGCCTTAGTGGTCCCTAGTACTGTATCTGAAATCTCTTTCCAAAAATTCAGTCTCAGTGCAGAATTATAGCCACTATAAGCCAGTCCCAGAATGAGCTTCCTTCAGACGGGCCGTTTCGGTGTCTGTAGCTTTAAATGTTAATGAGGAGGAGAAAGGCGGCGTAAGGTGGAGGGTGGGTGTGGCCTTGACCATCTGCGGCAACGGTAGACCATGCATGTTTACATTGGATATATTGCAATGGCACGGAGTCGGAGACACGCAATCGTTCAAGCATTTCAGTTTGACCCAGAATCTGATCCAGATGGAGAAGCAACAGATGAAGAAGTTGCAACTCAGCAGCTCCAGCAGGACGTTTCCGAATGGTTAGTTTAATATTATGTCTGGATACGGTACTTTATTCGGATGGTTTAGTTATTATCATGTAGCTAACGCTAACCTACTGTTGCCTTTTCACGGGAGATCTGTAACGTCTGTAATTTATCTTATTACAATTACATCAAGCTCTGCGATCTTGAAATGCGGATATCGCGCACGCCGTATAACCAACAGGAAAACGCTATCCAAATAACAAAGAAGTGTACAACACTCGCGTTACAGTGTGTGTATTCACACACATAGTTGATGCTGTCTACCTTTACATTTGCGCAAGTAACTGCATAGCTAATGTTACAGCCACATTCTACCTGTAACAAGCTAGGTAACCATAAACAGTAAAGCAACAACTTGTATCATTAGTTGACTTACTTGTCCGAGTTTTGTAACGTTAGCTGAGCCAAAGAGAGTTGGTACTGATCCAGACTTTAGTTTCAGACGTTCAGCAAGCCCAGCTCTGTATTAACCCTTCGGTGTTCATTTGTACATCCAATTATTATGCTTCGCTCGCTCAAAAGCCATTATATCTCTCGTGGACAAACTAAAATCGCGCGCGCGCGTTCCTACTTCCTAGCTCATTTTTTCATGGGCGGAAAATATTCTCTGGGCGGGCAAAGCAGAGAAAGGGGAGGTAACATTCCTCCTTATAACGTCATAAGGAGGAGATTCAAGATCAGCGCAATTGAGCTTCCATTTTCTCAAAGGCAGAGAAAGATAGCAAAAGCTCGATTTACACCGATTAAAATTTCTAGAAACTTGGGGACCATATACAGGCTAGGGGAACTCATATTAATGTTAAAAAACCTCAGAAAATGAAAATTTCATGTCATGGGACCTTTAATAGTTGCTAGGTTGTTACCCAGGAATTGTCACGTTCTGGGTGATTACGAGGGGGTTGCTAGGGTGCCAAGTTGTTGCTATGTGGTTGCTATTAGTCCACCCCCAAGTTTACATATTTCCTAGATATGGCTTTTAAGGTAACAAACTGTCTTTATATATGTACCATGTATTTGATATATTTACACCCTCTTTCTCTTTCTTCCAGCCATGTCTTACTATTTTATTCATTGGCCCACTTTATTCCAGGCAGGTTGAGTCCATAAAAGCAGGTGTTGTAGATGCAGGACATTCCGCTCACGTGGAAGGGGTTGTCATCGTATTTATCCACGCTCGAGTGCTCAGTGGAGCCAATTGCACACAGCAAAAGAGACGGAGAAAATTGCACATGACCCAGATAATCTGGGTAGACTCTCTGACAGGGCTTAATTTAATTACAGGGCAATTAAAGATCAGTATGAAGCAGCGAGAGGTCGGCCCCACCACAGAGTTGATGATCTCCCACAAGGCATCTACCTGCTGGCATGACAACCACTCACGAGCACGATGCATTACACGCTGCTGGGGAGAGTTAACTCAAGAAGTAGGTGATGAAGGCAGGCAACTTAACATTTTTTGTATTTTCATTTACAAAATGGATTTTTGAATGCATGCATTATATTTAAAGTCAAGAGCACAAACTAAAAATTAATGTTAGCTCAGTAGCTCACTATACACATTAAAGGTAGGGTAGGTAATTTTCAGAGAGGCTAGCAATAGCGAGCTAGCTTTGAAAGCATAAGATCCCACCCTCCCTTCAGAGCGCTCTACAAAGGCACACCTCCTTCAAAACAGCAGGGAGCAAACACGAGCATCAGGAGAGACGGTTAAACTACCTCATGACTCAAAGCACACAATAAACATAAACAAATTTAAAGAGCACTGACCTGTATCACCACTGCAGCAGATTTAGGCATTGATAGAATTGCCAATGATATGCATAAATTCGAGTCACAAACCGCTCCGAGTATAACGCCACGGGTTTCCATCTCTTCCAAATTAGTGGTTATAGTGTGAAAGTACCATAGGCTAGTTGTTTTGGTTCAGGAGGAACTGTATGAGGGAGGGTAGAGATGTGTCTCTAAATATTCAAACGAAACTTGCGCCAGATTGACCTCTCGATACAGACATAAAAACAACCAGAGCACTTAAACAAATAACATCAGACTCTGAGCCATAATTTTATCACACCCGTTTCTGGCGCACACAGATAAATGGCGGCAGAGCCCAGCTGATATGTTTTCTGCCCCTCATAACTGTCAGCAGATGTTTAAACCTTAATTTATGGCAACTTGACTTTACTAGTTTTTAGAGCTGCACAATTCTGCATGATGAATTTTGTTTCAAACGGGGATCACGATTCTCCCACGATTCTGGACAGACAACTAAACAAAATATCATGTCATTTACTAGAGTTTCTGACAAAATGTTAATTGCTGCAGTCTATTTATGTATATCTATGTTTGAATGAATGATTCAATGACTCACTTGTAAATATATATTTCACTTGTTTCATTTCTGGATGAATCAGCGTTTTTTAACAAATCCTTTGAATGAATGATTCAATAATATACATTTTTAAGTAACTTTTCGATGTAGTTGATACAATCGTTATTTGAAGCACTGTTACTTTCAAAAGTTGGATTTGCTCTATTTTGATCACTGTCATTGACATCAGTGTTTATATCCGAACTATAAACTTTTATCCCAGTACTTCTGTGATAATATCACTAATAATATAATATAACTCATCTCTGATCACCGAAATGACATATTTAAACGTTTCTTTTTTCTTGTGAAAATAATGTATTCATGCCTTAAAACAGCTTGAATGTAACTCTACACCCTCGTTTCATTTAGTATATGTGGAACCATGAATATGTAAATGAGTCCCTGCCTCCACTCAATCTCACAAGCTCAGAGATCCACTTGGTCAACTTTACTGTAGTAAACGCTACACGATGGCAAGTGGAAATACTGGTTTAATTCAGCCATATATGTTTGAACCAGAAACTGATTCAGAAGAAGTGGAAGAGTGAATTATGCATGTGAACTGTTCAAAGCATTTCTAAGGATACTAATTTTTAGTACCATTCTGATACATCGACTTGTAGAGCTGTCGACAAGTTGATGTATCAGAATGGTACGGTACTAAAAATTTGTATCCTTAGAAATGCTTTGAACATCTGGCATATAGTTTAACATAACATCGTAATATACATCATATACATAATTTACTCGCTATATTGCTAAATGTACCTGATTTTTCATATTAACAGTAAAATATACAGGGATAGCCTGGCTTCTCTTGACACTCCCCTGCTTCGCAGTTAGTCAATGATATGCTAAAGCCCGCCCACATGTTGACGTGATTGGTTCCAACATGTTTGTGACATAGAGAACAGGGGCCTGTTCTTCGTACGTTGCTTAAAACATCCGAGATCAAATGAGACATCCAAGATGATATCATTGTGCTAATCATGATCTGGCTAACTCGGTTCTTCGAACACACTTGCCGGATATGATTAGTATAGCTGGTTTGAGTCATCTGAGATAATTGCGTGTTCATGCGCTGGTTAAAAGGGGAGATGTATCGATAGTAGAAACATTGATCAGCAACGCTGCTATTGGCTGCTCAGCGTGGGCGTGGCCAAAGAGCGCGCTCAGTTTTTCTCCTTAGCAGAGCAAGAACTAATAGTCAAAGTTTATTCGGAATTTTAATGTTTAATTAAAACGCCAGGGAACACCTCAAAGTCTGCAAAAGCCAGGAGAGAGGGCTGGCAAAAAGTAGCAGACAATTTAAATCTGTTAGAAGTGGCCATGTTAGATGTTTTTATCACTTATTAGCCTATATTTTTGTATTTTAATAATTGCATAATTACTTTGTGCATTGTAATGTCAGAGTCACCACACTAGAACATGGGAACAAATAAAAGTGAAGTACAAAAATATTCTACATAATGGTATTTTTTGTTATATAGTCTCTTTTATAAAAGGCACTGTTAAATAAATGGTTGTCAGATTATAAAAGCAACCAAGAAAAAGGCTGAGAAAAGAAAAGATCTTAGTAGCCTACACTGTAAAATAATTTTTGCTGCATTAAATTAAGGCCGTATAGTCATTTCAACTGTTAAATCTTGAATGATGAATTGCTTTGACTTGTGAAAGTGAAAACTGATAAACTTAGGCCTATGTTATGTTAATGTAAAAATATTAACACTTGTATCTGTTCCCAAGAAAGTGGTGGCTGAAATATGTGCAGTAAGTGGACATTTTCTAACTTTCCAAAATAAATAAAGTATAAGACTTTATAATGTCCATTTGTTTCCATTGCACTAGACAGTGAATAAACCTTCTCAGATAACTGTCATATGGAGGAACTAGCCTACCTGCAAGTGCATAAATAACTTTACTTAATATATACTTGTATGCTTTATGGCTGCAATATAAGTTGCAGGATTCCACATCTACAGAAAGGCCTACAGAAGAGTCTGCACAGACAGAGGAGACATAGGCCTACAGGTGGGCAGTGTATAGCCAACTTTTCCTTTTTATTTGTTGCATGAGGCATGTGTCTAATATCACTTGTTGCAGGCACTTGACCACTGGCTTTTCTTTACAAAGAACAACTGAAATAAAACTCAAGGAACTAAGCATATTTGTATTTTATTAAACATGTAATGAAAAGTGTGTTTTTTTGGCAATGTTGTGTAATATGGCACATGCAACATGTCACAGGCCCTGTCAGGTGTGCAACCCTCAGACTTTTCAGACACTGACATCTTCCCTTTAGTTAGCCAAAGTTCATTTCATTGTGTGCCCTTGTCCTGGCAAGAGCTGCATTGTAACTGCTGGTTTGGGTCAATGGGGTCATAAAACACCTGTCTGCAGGCAGGAACATGTCATAATCACCTATGAAAAAATGCAGTTCTGTTAGGATCAGCATAAGTGTATGTAATACAGTGAGCTTGATATATTAAATTGTGTAACTTTTCTTACCACTTTCAAATAATGTGCATAAATGTGAATCTCTGAAAATGCTTAAGTCATGCACAGACCCTGGCCATTTTGCTTTCACTTTTGTGATATGGAAGATTTTAGTCAACTGCCTTCTTTCTTTTTTTTTATATAATATTACTAATCTGGAATATTAAGAATCACAATTGTAACTGGGCTGCACATTTACATTGTGAACCCTCTTTCTGTTCACATAATCCCCTTATTGAGGTCTTGATGGCAGTCTATAGCCTATAGTCTACCAATCACGTTAGTGAAGCCTGAGTGACATACTGTAATCGGCATGGACCATGGTCATGATTGCATGATCTTCATAAAAAATTATGATAGCCTAAAAAAAAAAAAATGCTTTAAAAAAAAAATGCTTTACAACATTGGGTCTTAAGTGGCTTGGAAATTCCACAAAAAAAAAAAAAAACCTAAAACTGTTTCTTAAACCTAAAAGCGCCAGGTAAACTCCGAATGACACGACAGACAGCACTTTCCATCAAGTTCTCCGCATCTCCAATAGTGTAAAGGAAAGCCACTCGCAAATAATCTTAGGGCAATGCAAACAGTTTGTGCTGTAGCCTAGTTAAAGCCCGACTCCGACAAGTCGAAAATAAATGTGCGTTTCCAACAAATTAATAATGTAAACGACAATCTCACGAGTCCCGAGAAAAAATATATATCTCGGAGAGTGCACTATCGCGCTGCGCTGGACTTCCCGTATCAGCTCCGCTTATGAAGCCGCAGTCTAATCCTGTTAACATGAAATAAGCCTGCTCCCGAGCAGGTTTAAGATTGCGCACCTGTTGCTATGACAGCAAGTCCAGGATGAGCGTCGAAGAACCAAACAATCCAAGATCATGCCAAATCCCCAACAATCAAATCCAGCTAACTGAGTTAGCGACGTACGAAGAACGGGCCCCAGGGGTTATTTCAAACTCTGTTTTTGAGGCTGTCTTTGGTTCACTGCAGTTTTAAGGAGAAAATACTCAGCAATGGTGTTGACTGATGAATTTGCACATTGTTTGTCTTAGAGCATATTTAAACCACCACATAGACATATAAACAACATTAAAACAACATTAGGTATTTTCCTACCTAAACAGAGGCAGACAAAAACCCACATTACGCTGACTGACAGCAGGTGTCATTGATCTACGATTACTTACTCCCCAACAGCCATCAATCAGTCCTCTCACCTCAACATATCCTGGGGGCCAGAAGGAGGATTTCCTCAAGAGCAGAGCTGAACCGTGAGATTGAGTGTGACAATTTCCCTGCTGCCACAGCGGAAAGGCTCATCCATTTCCCATCAGGAATCGCCAGGAGTGTGTAACATTTGTTTCAGAAAGAACACAAAACTACTGTACACCTGTGCTGCCCACAGATCTGAGTCATATAGATCTTATAGATTAATTTATTTTGATTCACAACAGTGAGTCATACCTCATCTCTCTCTCTTGCTAAAAAATACTGGGTTTAGTGTGTCAGGAAAAAGCATGTCGCAAACTGAATTGTTTTAAAGTCAAGCTAGGCAGACGGTATCACAACACATCTTTAGAAGTAAAAGTTACATTTTAGTGGAGATTAAAAAGCTTTTTAAATGTATGTGAATGTGAACAGTCTGCAAAGTTGTAAAGCTGAAAGTGAATCATAAAGTTAGCTTATCTCAAAAGAAAGAGGCGACTCTGAACCGCTCAAACGAGTCGTTTGGAATTCGAATCTATTTTTGTGAAGTTCACACGTCACAACTTACAACATTTGCATAATGCCCGCCTACATTCTGCGTGAACAGGACATTTTAGCTCGTTTGTATGGATATCATGTCGTCAAGACGCTGTGCTCTACACTGTGAAAGTAAATTCGGTTTATTTTCACTTCCAAAAGATGAGGCTGTGAATAATCAGTGGTTAAAATTAATCTTTACCATGATACCACAGCAGTATAATACCAAACTTTTGCTGAGTTCCCTTCATTTTACTGACGACTGCTTCTAAAATCTCGCAGTTCAACCTCAACGCAAGATTCGCAAAACGCTTGATCTAGAAAGATGGGTCTGTACCCAATTTATTTGGACCAACTTGTTCAGAATCACAACCTGTAAGTATGACTAATTATTGATGTATATATTGTCTACCAGGTGTTCAAAATACATTGTGTTTTATATTGTGTAGGTCTCCTACTAACTGAATAACTCACCCCAGACAACAACATAGTGCCGGCCCAGATCTGGCCCACATCTGGTACGTGTGGATTCCACATGTACCAGATGTGGGCCGGATCTGAGCCGACACTGTATTGCTGTCTGGGATGTTATTACTGTCTTACTGAAATACTTCTGCTAATCAGCTGTGAAGTTGAACCACTATTTCTTAAAACGGCATCTATTAATGCAGATTGTCTGTCGTTGTTACTACTTTGAGTAAAAATAAAGGATGGAGCAAGTTTCGTTTTACCAACGTGTTACAACAGTCATTCACGTTTGAGCTCGGCTAATGTATGCACCGTTATCGATACAGTTCCCGCATGTGGACCGCAATAAACTGGAAATATAGGCTACACATGGGTTTGTTGATGGACAGACTCTTGTTAATGCTGATGGTGAGGAATTACAGTTGAAACATCTCATAATGTACCTCAAACTGAGCAGTGTATCACTGAGAAACGTCCTGCTCAAGTCGTCCTTGCGATGGAGGTTCAGTTTAATAACTAGTTCTTCCAATGTTTCATCTTCGCCTTCGGACTTGCGCTCAGATTGATATGGTAAAATCGATGTCATCGTTCGTTACTGTCTTTAGTTTACGGTGTACAATCACTGAGCTATAGGAAGCCTCCAGATGGAGCTGAAGTTCATTTATGACAATGGGCGTTTTTGTTTCCGACACACGGTAGACCAATCACAACAGACTGAGCTGTCTGGCCAATCAGAGCAGATATAGCTAGTTGAAAAGATTTAGAGATTGATTCATCCATGGAGTCGTTTCAGAATCATTGAAAAAAGTGGTGATGTGCAATGTATATTATGAGAAAATTAAACCATGTTTTTTACCCTGTAAACCTGTTGTAGGAGACTTGCAAAACAGAATTAGGAGACTTTGAAATAGCATAATAGGGGCACTTTAAGTCTTTGCAACAGTGCACTGTCAACTATTTTTTACACTACAGATTATTCAGTTCTAACTTGGATTATCACAATATAATCTATAGCCTATATCACTAAAATATATATCACTATATATAGGCTACAGAACAAAATATATAGGCTAATATAAACATGGGAAGGACTTCTTAATAAAAGGCAACTTTACTTGCTAAACTAACTGCATAACATTTCATAATAATTCTATTTCCAAGTGAGTTTCATCCATAAATAAATAAACAAATAAAAACATTCAGCCAAGACTGACAAGCAAGAAACAGTGCAGTGCAGGAAATTCGGTTCTAGTTGGGAAATAATCATTTTGAACTATTTTCAAATAATATTTGCATTAATTTGCATTAAAACGTGCACACGTGTAGGCTACTTTTTGTATGCCTAATAATATGTCGAAAACGTTAAACCTTTCTTGCCTCGTCACGCTCAGTTGAACTACGTAGCCTGAAAGATAGCCTACCATATTTTCAATTCAAAACGGCCGAGAAGTTTGCATCACTGGGTGTTACTGTCGGTCGTTTAACATTTCTATCGTATAACATTTTACATGTATTAAATATTTCGCTATTTACGATCTTACCTCAGTCTCTTCCAACGTTAAACTGAACTGACTCTCGATTTCAGTAAACCCCGCCTATAGTTTGATTTGATTGGCCGTCCGAGGCAGACCAGCCTACAAAAAATGTAATTTTTAAGCCCTAATTTTAAGGCTCTACAGCTATGATTTTTAATCAAGTTTTTGTTACTGAACATCATTAACATCACCGACAGACAGTGGCGTGGCGTGGGGAAAATTTCTGAGGAAGCCAATTAAGACAACCTCTAAGCTGTGTGTTTTAAGGGATTGGGGCAGAAAATCATACGTTACCATTTATATGTTGCTATTTGGATGAACTATTAGAGCGCCCAGCATCATCTTACCGGGACTTATGCTTGTTACAATCCAACACTTTGAGCACGTAGATACCTAAAATATGTTGCGCATACAGCTCAACTAACGCGATTGTTATAAAGGTGTTTGAACAACAAAACACATCCTCTTGCACATATTTGACAATCGGAATATCAGATATATCCTGCTATAGCTAATAAATTTGTGAAATTTTGAATAAAAAAAGGAAATAAAAGCTGATCATTCAGCGCTATTGTGCCTGCGGTGTGACAAGCAATGAAAGACGCGTCTCCATGGGAACCATAAAGTGATACTACGATCAATAACGGTCGCCTTGAAAAACTTACGTGTGAAAAGGTTGTTTGTTAAGGCTTACATTTAAATGTGTCTTTGTTTTGTTTTGAGTGTATGGTCAATAAATAAAGGAATTAAAAAGATGGGCACAAAACCACAAATCTTCCGCTATTTCATTCATTCATTCATTGACGATGATAACGTGATGTGATTGGCCTGATGCCAACAAGTTCATGGCTTCCCTTGACACTGTCCTGACCAATCACAGGGGAGCAGTGTCATGACAATAGCGTCACCTGATTGGTTAATCATTCTTTTTTTTTTCTATCAAGGGATGCCAACTCAGCCTGGCCTCCTCACAGACACAGGGTGCAGTACCATGTTTTCAACGCTCATTCACCATGTCACTTTTATAGGGGCGCTGTTTTACACATCATAAAACACTCAGTAATGAATGAAGAGAGACGATAAGGAGATGACAGAAGGATTACGTAAACTGTGAAAACAAAAGTGTTTATTAAATGACGATTATATTCTGAAAAAGTGAGGAAGCCTGGCTTCCCTTGGCCTCCGCAAGAAAACGCCACTGCCGACAGATCAAATCGATGTGTAGGCATATGGATTAGGTTTAGGTTAAATCTGAAAATATAGCCTAGCTATTGCCTTAAAATAATTTTAATATCTATTCAATGTTTACATCTGGCATTTTGTAATGTCTTTAAATGATCTTCATTTGTGGACTTGTGAAGTTTTTATCCATTCACTTGATTAATACTCACCAACTGGACATGTTTTTTTTAACATAAAATTATAAAATAATTTAATCTGAAATCATTATATTAAGGCTTTCACAAAATGATAATATACAGAATAATTGGCCTAGCAAAAAGATGAACAACACTGCAACATTAAAGTGATATTACAGTTTTTTTAATTGTTTATATATACTAGCTACTAAAAGTACTTGAGACCCACGAAACCATTCACTCATGACTTTATCTTCAGACCAAGCCTGCAAAACGCAAAACTGCAAGCACATTATATGCTTAAGGTTCAGTTTGCAATTGAAAATAAATAAAAAATTCTCTACATTAGACACATCACTCAAAACTAACATCTTTTTTGTTTAATTTGGGAAACACTGCCATTCAAATGCCACACTCATTTTCCAATTACCATCATGTGTGAAAATTTGCCCATTTAGAAATCAAAACTCAATGTTTTGAGAAACAAATAACATGTTTACCCTTGCATTTCTGTTAATTTTTTAATATATACAGAATATACATAAAGTCATTACCTTTATTTATAGCGCTTTATACAGATTAACAATTGTAACAAATTTAAATTCTGCTGTAAAGCAGCTCTAACAAGCCAATAGAGCCTTTATACAGCAGTTCAGTGTTGATTCAGGTCAATAACTGTAAAGTTCATCAATTGTGCATGCATACTGTATATACAGTGTATTTATGCACATGCATAAAGGTGTGACAAGCTCATTTACACTCCACCGCACTAAATTAGCCTATTTTAAAAATGAAATTGACTGACATCTGAAATTATTATAAATAAAAACGTTGACTAATAAACAATTTTAGTAGTTTACAAGTTTTGGACATTTTATTTTTATCATGAGTATATAGCTATGATTTATTTTTATATAATTCAATCAGCTATACACCTTTATAGACTCAGTCAGAAGGAAATGCTCAACAGGAGCTGCTGATGTGCTGTCATGAAGCCTTCCTGCCTCTGATGGATGTTTTCCTCTGTCTGGCTCTGCTAAAGGGCTCTGGAGGTCGTTCTCCTACTCAAAACGTGGTTATCACCACTCCACGGGCATGCAGCTGTCTTTGTGCCAGTGTTTCTGTCATGTTTAATTCATAGAGCCAGTCTGGCATGTGACTGCCTTTAGTTACACACAACTCTAAACCCTGAAGGCTCTCCAGCAAGCTTCCTCAATGCACTATACTCTCACTTGACTT
This sequence comes from Scardinius erythrophthalmus, assembly GCF_964197995.2. Lineage (NCBI taxonomy): Eukaryota > Metazoa > Chordata > Actinopteri > Cypriniformes > Leuciscidae > Scardinius > Scardinius erythrophthalmus. Next base: position 9,333,847 of record NC_138228.1, on the reverse strand, counting down.
GTTCTGATATTTTCATCATCTCTCAAAGGGGTGTCCTCATTCACTAAACCCATTTTTTTCCTTTCCCACTGCTTCGCAAGATAATATTTTTTTTTGCTGATTAAAAATTAATTGTGGCATATGAATATATTAAGTATGAATATTATAGTACGTGCATTGTTTTTATAGGCTAATTTAATAATTAACATTAGTAATTTAAGTGAGTCATTTTATTTGCTCAATTCATTCTTTATGAGTTGATAAAAAAAATTAGCTTCTTCTCTAAAAGAATTTGATTATGATTTATTTTGTCAGGAGCAGCAAAATGTTCCAATTTGAAAGATAAAATGTGAAAAAAGAGGAAATAGGTTAGACTTGTTTCCATGGCTACTTTTCACATGGCAGCTTTTCACAAAGACCTATGCACTGTGCAGTTTTAAAGTGTTTTTAGTGTTTAGTGTTCGCTTCTGGAACGACGTAACTTGCTGCTTAACCATAGTACGAAGCATCGTTGAAGAAATCAACTTGCTCGTCACGACTGTTTCCCGAAACCGTATAGGCTATCATCGAAAATTTGTTGTTTGTTCAACCACGTTGACTTTGATGTCAATGAGTAATATAACTTATTTTAATGAATCCGTTTGAGATCGAATTAATGCTAGATGTTTAGCTACAAATTATAAAATATTTAGCTTTATTTCCAGATTCAATCGTAAGCTCGTTTTTACGTAAGTATAGGCAACTAGAGCAAGTGCGCACGCACATCCACAGTCTTCAGAAACGGTGCTTTAAATCTCGACAAACTAAAAGATGAAAATTACATTTGTATAGGCTAGCCTATAGCCTGTTCGAAATAAAAGATATAGATAGCCTACTGAATGTCAGCGTGGTTATTTTGCTCAAGAAAAGGATTATCATGCAAACAAGAAACGATGCTTCTAACCACAGCACAGGTCGAGCAGCTGTCGTTCCAACCACACAAATTCGCGATGCTGTTTACCAATGTGCGTTGGAAATATGATTTCGGGAAACACCGAGTCGTTGAACTAAGCTTAGTTCAACGACTCGGTGTTTCCCGAAATCATAGCCTATAATAACGACGGAACTTGCGACCATATTTGCCTAACGATGCTTTTGGGAAACGCACCCCTGATAATGACGGAATTTGCGACCATATTGGCTGACGATGCTTTCGGGAAATGCACCCCTGTGTAGTTGGCTACAAATAGTTGAATTTTTATCGTTCAAATATTAGGCCACCTTGATCAGTACACTAGAAGTCTTCTTACACCTGTCTGTGCTATCAATCACAAAATGCAACTTACATTCCCTCATAAAGTAGGCTTCGTCTGACATTAAAGTCACTCCATGTAGAAGAATGTCACATGCGGTTTTCTCAACCTGCACACAATCCGTGACTAAAGTAACCTTGTCCATCGCCATGACGATAAACACCCCCACAGCCTGTCCGCCCCTTGCGTTTGTCAACGTGTGGCTAAATCAGTGTGGAACAGAAGGTAGACAGAAATCACATCTAACTTACTTTGACAAAAACAACCTAATGAATAAGGCATGCAGCTTTCCACACAATAGTTTGCTCAGTGCTGTTTAAAAAAAAAAAAACAAGATATGTTTATAGCCTACGTTTTTTTTTTTTTTTGTATGAAAAAATTAATATGATTTTTGTTTAGATTAGGCTACTTTTAAACAACTGCAAATTATTTTGTCATTTGTGTGCAATCACTTTGTTTGTTGGAAGCATTGAATGCCCTTCTTGTTTGTCTGTCAGCAGTTTAATATTTAATGTCACTTCCTTGTTTTTTAGGTTATGAGAGTTGATCTCATATTTTAAATATTTCTCTGCCACACGCCTAAAAAAAACTCCTGCTTGGAAATAGTCTTCTAAGTTTGTATTCCTTCTAGAAGGCCTTTTCAAACCCCCCCCCCCCCCCCATCTCATCCCATTTTGCTCTAATATCTATCTGTGAAGCTGAAAGGCAGCATGCTTTTAACCTTTAATGCTTTTGCTTTACATGGGCTCTCAGTGCTAGTCTGCTGGAGACGGGAATATTCTACATTGTTATTTAATTGCTATAGACTTAATAATTCCTTTCAATACCTTATTTTTTTATTGGAAATGTACATAGAATACGTCTGTATAATCAGACAGTATGAAATCATACGACTGATGCAAGCATGTGAAGTGCTCTTTTTGTTTGTCTGTACTGGGTTTGTGTGTGTACGCTTTCCCTAAAGCACATCGCCCATGTGTTTGAAGTGCCATCCTCCGTCTGTTGCCTAACAAAGCACATGTATCCCCTAAGCTTGTGTCCTCCACATTTAAAAACACAGGCTCTCAGCTCACCCTCACAGTCCTTTATTCATCCTACACTTTATTTAAAATTACCATACAACTCATTGTCTTGCCATCAACGTGGTTAATGTGATCCAAGCAGCGTAATCAACACTGGAATCCAAAACAGATCATTCAAGTGTGGACATCAAACGAGTGGACCTTGAGCTCAAGACCTTGTGAGCAGCTTTAACAATTGCTATTTCATTACTGACTGCCTTTACAGAGATGGAGACAGGTGCACTTGTGTTTGCCATGAAAAGAGAGGTCATGTTATTTTCTGACCTCTGTACAAGTGCACACAGTACAAGATGTTCACAATAACAAGTTTGGATTCTTTTTCTAAAAATGGCCATGGGAGCAGCTGTGGCCTTATAGTGGAGCATCCAACTAAGCAGATAAGCATTGAAATGCACTGTCGTTCAAAAGTTTGGGGTCAGTGAGAAGGAAAGGAAAATACTTTCATTCAGCAAGGATACATTAAATTGATCGAAACTGACAGTAAGTACTTTTACATAGTTAAAAAAAAAAACTTTCATAAAAGAATCCTGAAAAACTTATCGCAGGTTCCACAAAAATATTAAGCAGCACAGCTGTTTGATGATAATAAGAAATGTTTCTTGAGCACCAAATCAGCACATTAGAATTATTTCTGAAGGACTACACTGAAGCCTATAATGGCTGTCGAAAATTCAGCTTTGCCATCACTAAAGAACATTTTAAAATGTATTTAGTTTCAATACTTCTCAATATTATACTTTATATTTTAGATACAGAATATTCGCAGCCTTGGTGAGCAAATATCTTACTGACTCCGAGCTTTTGAATGGTAGTGTGTATTTTCTCTTTAGATTGTATTGTTTCTGCAACTTTACATTCAAGAAAGTTCCTATTGAACGGCAACTTGCGAATCCACATGCCCGATTTCAAGAGATGCGGGGGTTTGACATCACACAAGCACTGTGGCACCCAGAGAGATAATGATAATGATACACAACTAATGATACACAGCTAACGATAAACATTCACTTCTTTGCGAATGAAATGCATCAATTAGTCAAAGTTCCCACACAAGAAAGTCTGTAAACACATGTGTATGTGTGAATTACTGTAAAAGAGCTTTCTTTGTTGAGAATTGCATGCAAAATGTAAATCCTATTATTGTTAGCATTATTTACCCTCTGCAATCTGAGGTGCAATCTGTCTTACTAACAATGAACAATTGCTAAGCAAATGCTGGCATTGCAATTTGTTTCTTTGAATGTATGAATCATTTTGAGCCTTAGGGAATGAAACACCTTTATGGTCATTTGCGTCCACATACTAAAAAGGCAAGCTTCCCCATTGACTAGGTCAGGATTGTAATTATGGTCACTGATCAATATTACTGATTAGACAAGACTGACTAGCATTTCTTTCATCAAATTAGTTTTGCCCCGCCTCAAGCACTAAACAACAGGAGAGGTAATCAATCACCCTCCACATTCCCTATAAAGCAACACATCACACGTCATGCCAAACTCCTCGAATGGGTTAAATTATCAATGTCTAAAAGGTTGTAGATGTTTTTTCGCAGAAGAAGGAACATATGTTTAAACACAACAACACACCCACACGCCTCCACACACACCGGATATAGAGGAAACACAGTCACTGTGTGATCGGTGTAGTATCATGGCCAAGCAGATCTGGCTTTCAGCACCCTGCGGAGGTTGGAAAAGACAAATTAAGCAGCGGCGTGTAGAGCCTGTTCACACTGGCATACATGAAACACAGTGTTAACGGAGGGCAGGAATGCCTTCAGAGCTAATGAGAACAGTAGGAAAAATACTCAGAACATAAAGCTCCTTAGAATCCTATACAGACATCATCTCTGCAGTAATTGGTCTAAGAAACTTACATACACTGTAAAAAATGATCGTGATTTTAACAGTAAAAGACTGTAAAAATGCTACAGTGAAAAACTGTTAATTGGTTAACAGAAAGTTTCCGTACTATATACGGTAAATAACTGTGATAGATCTAATGGTACATTTAATGTCATTTTACTGTAAAATACCGTTAAATTTACAGTTTTTGGAAGTTATTTTTTGTTGAAATAACTATATTTCATCATAGTTTTCTTAGTTTTTTTTATAATCAGTTATGTACATTAGGGTTTTATTTTACATTTAATGTTGTTAAATTAATGTTTATTGTATTTTTAAAATTTCATGTGTGTTACCATTATGGTGTTTAATGTTTGTTTGAATGACACTGTGCACCTTCTGTATATTAAAATTAATTTACTTGTGGAAGTACTACTTGTGATGAGCTTTGATTAATCATGTAACTCTCATTACTGCTGAGATTGTTGGTTTGTAAGTGTAATACTATGGTACAAAACAGATATTAATACTTCAATAGGTCGTATAACATTATATCATATTACTGAAATCCAATGTTAAATATACATGTTTAAAATGTTAAATTTACATGTAACTCCGTAAGTATGTTTACGGTTTGATGTGTTTTTTACAGTATTGTTCTGGTAACCACAGCTGCCAGTTTTTTTCCGTAAAAACAACGGGATTTTTTTTACAGTGTACATAGGGGTCCAAAATGAAAATGGGGGATGCTTTTCTTTTCTTTTTTCACTTTAAACTGGAAATAAAAGTTTTAGGATATTGAAAAACAAAGAAAAAATGGTAACACTGGAGAATAAGGTCCCATTAGTTAACTAACAATTATTTGGAAATATTTAAAACGAAGGAAAAATGGTAATGCTTTACAATAAGGTCCAACAGTCATTAACCGTCAGCTATTTGTTATAGTATTTATTCATCTTTGTTAAAGTTATTTAATAAAAATACAAACTCAAGTTCATGAAATAATATTAAGATACACCTTTTGATTTTAATTTGTTTTATGTATTGTATTTGTTTTTCATTGTTAGTTCATGTTAATGTAGTTAAACTAATGTTAACAAATGGAACCTTATTATGTAGTGTTACCACAAAAAATATGTAAAACTGAACATTTAAGAAGTAAGAATATTTAAGGCATTCTGAAATTCATGTTAATTCATTTTGGGGTGAATTCATGTAAAGTTTTAGAATATGAATGTTAATTTGCAATGAAAAATATTATAACGAGCAAAATAGAAGCATTTTCACTAGGACAAAGACAACCTATGACAAAATGAATAAGAAATATCTAAGAATATTTAAATAAAAATTCCTTTACAGTAAAATGCTAAATAAGCAGTGGTCCTAGACTTTTGAACTTATTGATATAAATTGAATACACAAAGTATGTTGCTGAAAGGAAATTGTGAATTATAAAGTACTCAAAGTGTGTGTTTTTTCTGAGCTTGAAGTTAATCAGTGGCGTTCAGATATTTAAATCACTGGACATATGGAAGGTAAAAAAGAAAGGAAAGGTTACGTTTGCTGTTAGATGAAGTAACGACAGTTCACTGTAGTAATTGAACCTTTTTTGGACTGAGATTAATCCTTTTTTTGTGTGTGTGTGTGATGTCTCTGTGTGTGACACTTTTAGCTCAACATGTCTCTTTCACTCCTTTATCCCTTTGCTAAGATTTGATCATTTCATCTGTGCCATGGTTAGCAGAGAGCTTATCCTCACAGTCTGATCTTCCACCAAATCCTGAGCTTTTCTACCAAAAGATACGAGCAATCTGACAGGGCAAAGACTTTAGTGAGAGCAAGAACATGTGATACTCCAGTCTGCAGATATGGTTTCTTTGAAAGAGCGCCATCAAAACAAAATCCTATTCATTTTCTTGGGTTCTTTCCTTATGTTTCTGACTGCTAGACAAAGAAAAAATATAGGTTATCAGTCTTGCTGTGATGTAAAACTGTGAGTCGTTTTTGAAAAGGGCAGCAACGTTTCGAAAGCTGCAAATGTCACTTTTATTTCTCATGAATATCTTTAGGGAAGTTCTGATTAGTCTAATGTCTTGTTATGATTATGAGTCTACTGAGCATTGTTTGTCAGTCTTGTAATAGTGGTGAATCATTCACTCCTATTCATTTAAAAACACTGATTCAAAGATGACATTATGTTTTGGCTTTGTTTGGATCTATTGCGATATTGGTTCGATGGAAATTGACAATATTGTGTTAACTGACTGTATATAAAAGCAAGCACACTTTCATTCGGGAAGTGTAAGACCACTAAAACATTAGCTTCTTCTTCCTCATTATATAATGATATTTCAGCACAGTGGGGCGGTCAAATTATTGTATTTAATTATTCAAAAGACACGATTATAAACAACAACAACACGATTCATTTATTTGACTGGCAGTGAATATTAAGCTCTTAATTTGCAGTAAATAAGTGATAATTGTTTTGCAAGATGAGAAGATTTTTCACGTAGGTGTCAGAAAAATTGTGAAAATTCATTATTTTAATAAAAAATATAGAATATGACTGTACTGCTTTTAAAAAAAAAAAAGTCAGTTCAAAAATATATCTTTATTGTAATTTTTATATAAAAGATGACAGGCTCTTTTTCTCACCTCCTTAGTGCAATTGAACAGACAAATTGCCCATTTAAAACTAATTGCCTGAAATTACACTAAATGTATGAAATAATGAATATGAATAATATCATAGCCTACATCACATATCATAGGGTGACCAGAAGTCCCCGGTTTCGGTGGACAGTCCCCGTTTTTGGTTGCCTGTCCCTGGCTAAATACAGAAAAAAAAACACAAAAGACACAACATAAGGTTTTTCAATCAGATTGATAGTCAAACTGGAAATGTCTCTGTTTTTCCCCCTTTTCAGGGATTATGTTCCCAGTTTTGATCTCGGACGACTGGTCACTTTATATAATATATCAGAATATTCTATTACTGTTAAGCCCACTATGAATATTAAAATATGCTTAACCATGAGTCATGTCTACATGTATGACTTTTGCAGCAAAAAAAGTGTGAAAATCAGTTGGGTATTCAGTGAGGTTTGATTAATTAAATGCACTGACAGCTCATTGCACCTTTGCAACAGATTACACTGAGTGGAGCGGATGACCGGTTCAAGATGGCGGCCCCACGGCTCGTCAGCGCCAGTAGGCAGTAGCGGTCGATGCGGCGTCTACTCTCTATATTATGTCTATGAGACTAACGGTTTGAGGGGAGTGGTTAAGCGTTTTCAACCCAAGCCGTCAAACTGACGTCATCAGAAAAGGAACGCCATTCCAGACTGGAAGTAACTTTTCAGATTTTTATTAAAGTTTACCAGGGCAAACAATTTTTTTCTGTGTATTAACTTGCACAGATTAATTGTTCACCACAAGATTAGTAATATGCGCTAACAAAGTAAATAGGGTATATTTTGATTTCATGTCGACTTTAACCAACATAACATTTTTGTATAGAAATATAACAATGTGTAAGAATTGATGGTATAGGTTTTGGTATAGTTTAGAACTCAGTCACATGGTATATATTCTGATGCGTAGTTCACAAAAACTGAACAGGTTTTACTTTGATATGACAATTTTCTTCACAGACTTCCTGTTGTCTTTGTTCACTTTTCCCGCTCTAATTTATAATGGCCTTTCAGTTGATCATCACACCTGTTAGTCTTTTAGTTCATTATCATTGTTTACTTAAAGGGATAGTTCGGCCAAAACTGATATTAAACCCATGATTTACTCACCCTCAAGCCGTTCGAGATGCATATGTCAATCATTTTTCAGACGAACACATTTTCAGTTATTTTAGAAAATGTCTTAGATCTTTCAGTGGTTATAATGTGAAGTTATGGGGTCCACTCCTTCAAGTCCCAAAAATGTGCATGCATCCTTCACAAAAGTAATCCATCCGGCTCCAGGGGGTAAACGAAGGCCTTCTGAGGGTAATCCGTGCGGTTTTGTCGTAAAAATATACATATTTAAAACTTTATAAATGAAAATAACTGGCTTCCGGCAACGGTCGACGCGCGTTCACGGAGATGGATGCTGGCGTATGACGTAGGACGTAGCGTAGGAAGCGTCGTGACGCAGAACGAACGTGACAGCGCAGCCAGAGAGCAGAGCAAAACAAAACTCTACGTTCGTTCTACGTCACGACACTTCCTTAATAAAGTTATAAATATGTATATTTTCACGGCAAAACCGCACGGATTACCCTCAGAAGGCCTGAGTTTATTCTTTTATTATATACATTTAGATTGGAACTTTTGACTCATCTTCATCTTTGGACTCCTTAAACTGTGACAATCTTAAAAGCAAAAAATATAACACTTTCTTCTTCCTAACAAGACTCAAAAACAAAAATGAATGTAATATAATGGGACGTGGGCAGTCAAGATCATGCCATCTCCTCTTGCAAGAGCAGGTATTTTGTCTTCAACAGTGGCTTTCAGTGATGAAAGGATTCATTCACAGGCGTCTGACATCATCAGCTGGATCTGTGAACTAATGCCGTCGGAGAGAGGGAAAAGAAGAGAGAGCTGAAATGAGAGGAAGATGGTGATAAGCAAATCTGATGAAGTGTTTCTGCTTCCCGTTCTGAGGAACTCATCTAATTTTATCTGTCCATCTTCTCCGTCAAGGCCCAACACTTCGGCATGCTTGCCCGCCACTCTCTCTTAGAGAGAAAATCTGTTTTCAGCTCTCTATGGAAATGACTTTTGACAGTTACTCATAAGTGGGTGATTCACGCACACCGAATGAACAAAAGATGGCACAGAAAAAAAAAAAAAACGATTTAGATCTAACCCTCATAATGGATATGTGTTATTAAGTTTTTAATATTGAGCATTTTGAAGGCCAAGGGCACATGGTAGAAAAGCGAGGGCCGCTGACGAACACGACTCTGTCGGCAGCCTCATCTTGTTGAATGACACCTCAGTTTTGAAAAGATGGCTTATCAACACTAGGATTGGCACCACTGCACCTGGCCGGAAATCCATTCTCAGGAGCGTCTTATCTTCCCGGCTACAATCCTCCAATCTAATCAGGCAAAAGTGAAGTGAAAAAGAATGTAACCTTAGCAACCAGCTGCCAAGCTACCTGCAATTCTTACCATGTTGAGCCAAACATTATCATAAGGTCGCTATTTTTACCTTCTAGAGATGTTAGAATATGCCTCTTTTGCATATCGATTGGACAAGGGAGAGTGTGAAGCATTTCGAGAGTATGTGTGTTTGAGTGTGGCTATGTGTGTTGACCTTTAAGAGGAAACTACACAGCCAGTAGCTCATGTCCCGCAAGGATAAACACCACACTTAAAGTCCACTGACTGAGAATACAAGAAAACTTTACAAATGTTTTATAAAAGAAACAAATGTCTCTGTGGTTCTATATGGGTCACTCAGTCTTGTTATTTTATAAAAAAAAATCAAATAAAAATGCACCTCTTGAATGATGTACATGTTTGAATATCCTTCTCAACTTCAATTTCAAAAAAGTCTTGATGACGTAAGCCTGAAATTGAAAATACTTAAAAACAGCAAAGTTTGGTTGTTTGAAACGTCATTAATATCTAAACACGTTGACTTAACTTAAAAATCTGAGGAAACCCGGTGCCTTAAAATTAAGTAGATAAATTGCATGCATATTGTGAACTTTGCAATTCCACATAACTTAATTTTTTCATTTACACATTGTTTATTTACTTAATCATTTTAAGGCAACGGGTTTCTTCACTTTTTTTAAGTTAAATCAACTGATCACTTTTTTACAGTGAAAATATTTTTCCTCTAAATCAGTCAGATTGTATTAGACTGTTATTTTGTAGTCATGTGACAAGAAAACCATCAAATTAGGGCGCTTTCACACTAGCACTTTTGGTGCGCACCCAGGTTCGAATGACGTCAGAGTTCGGTTCGTTTGGATGATGTGAACGCTGTCTCCCGAACTCGGGTGCGCACCCGCGAACCGTACTCGAGTCCGCTTAAAAAGGTGGTCTGGGGTACGGTTCATGTGAACTCGGGTACGGTTCGCTCGGCAATCGAGCAATCGAACTCGGGTTCGGAACAGGCAATCGAACCAAGTGTGAAAGCGCCCTTAGACTCTCCTGGTTGTCAAGGCTTTTTTTCTTTCAAAATATCACCATTTTATTAAAAGAAACATTTTGCTATTTTCATTGTCATGAAGTTTTAAAAAAATGCAGTAAATCTTGTTTAATGTATGAAACATAAAAAATAGATGAAAAATTTATGATTACAAAGATTACATTTCTAATAACTTTTTTTTGAAGATGGTTAATATTTCTAATTTTTATCATCCTTATTGGTCATTGACCCATATGTAAATTTTTACACCTATGAGCTGATGTTATTGGCTCATTTGCTCCAGAGTGCAGTCCTGCTATTGACTGCTCAAGATCTCATGCAATGTGAAATTATCATTACTTTCTGCAACCAGTAACCCCCCTCCCCTCCTCCCCTCCTCAGGACATGTGGCAGCTTCAACACGAATAAATCAACAACTCATTAAAATTCTGCACTTGTATCCAGCTTTAATTTTCACATAGGATGCTAAATGCCAAACCAGAAAGGAGTAAGATTTCATATGTATGTTTTTATCTCTTTTTTAAAAATATGCAGAAAACTGAACATGCTCACAGATCACTTGCACATTACTCTGATTTTTAACTCGCAACCACAGTCTGAGCAAACACAGAACGGGCTCAAAAGCTTCAAAAGCAAATAGAAGCTTCATATCGCAATACTAACACAATATCAACCATGGGTTTCAAAATAGATTATTTATAAATAGCAGCTAATAAAAAGCTTTCTAGGCTCACAAAATGGAAATGACTTTTTAGGCAACACCAAATGAAGGTGTTCACACCATGTCGTAATTACTACTGATTCCTATTGTATGCAATTAATTGCTATTCTGACTTGTAAAAAGCAGTCACGTGATTGCAGAACTCGTAATTACAAGACTCTTCATTTTCTGAGAGATCTGCTGCACCACGTGACCTCTGCAGATTTATTTTGAAGTTAAAGGGTTAGTTCACCCCAAAATGAAAATTCTGTCATTAATTACTCACCCTCATGTTGTTCCAAACCCGTAAGACTTTGGTTCATCTTAGGAACACAAATGAAGATCTTTTTGAAGAAATCTGAAAATTTGGACTAAACCGCTCAATTCATATGGATTAGTTCTACGATCTCTTTATTAACTTTTTGAAGCCTCAAAGTGGTAGTTGTATCAATGGAGGGACAGAAAGCTCTCAGATTTCATCAAAAAGATCTTCATTTGTGTTCCGAAGATGAACGAAAGTCTTAGGGGTTTGGAACGACATGAGAGTAATTACCGACAGAATTATGACAGAACTATCCCTTTAATAGTGCAGGAGAAACATATCACTCAGAATCCGAGGACGTGAAAAGCTCGAAGTACAGAAACACGTGTTATCATCTCTTATTTACGGTAATTACGACATGGCATGAATGCAGCATCAGTCTGCAGAGGAAATCCACTCCTGGCACAGAAACAAGACCGCAGCAATCCACAATTGCGAAGCATCATGGGAAAGAGACAAGCATTGTCTAAAAACTCTTAGGTTAAGCAATATAGGTTTGTTCTTTCAAATGTCTCTTTACACTAATGATATAAAGAATTGCAAACCCAAAAACATACGCAGAATATATCAGAAATTAAACTGTAGTCTGCCTGGCTCATATTCATTTCAAATGATTCTGAAAACGGTGCATTCTTCTCCAGAGCAACAACAAAACACTTCACTAAAATAGCAACATAGGGTTCACATTTCAACTAAAAATGACTTACAAAGTCATGACACAGTCAGAAAATGATGTATTATAACAGATAATCACACCAATGTTGAGTATTAAATGTCTCTGCATAAATATGAGGCAAAAATAGCGCTTGCTAAACAACAAAGTGCTTTGAGAATACTCTCCAGCTCCACGGATCTCCTCCAGGAAGGATGTGTTCTGTTTATGGATGATTTATGGTTACAACTGTCTGCTTGCTTCAACAGAAAACATCGTCTCTGTTCTGTGTGAAAGCTGTTCCTTGCGCTCCACATAAAAAGATGAATAACTGCACCTGACAAATGGATGCGTGACTCTGCTCGTCTTCCACGAGGTTGTAAGAGGGGTCTAAGAAGCTCAGACGAGCCGCTGGGCACACAGAATCGGATCTGTTTACTTGGGCAGGAACAAATGGCGAGGCATTACATCTCCACGTACTATGGAATTCATCCAGCGATGGCAAATGTCTTGTGTTGGCTGTGGGAAAACACAAATGTGTCATGAAGCTTTGGGCCTTATTGTTGGACGAAAGCATTTTAAATGGATCTTATGCCCCATGGCATCCTGAATGTTTTTATGGGAAAGCGTCTGTGCTTTAAAAGCAGGATGGAGTTTGTTTGTTTCTCATTCTGCTCTGCTGTGCTTGAAGACACAAAGTGGGCAAAAACGTTTTGTGTTGAGAGGACACATCCTGAAGCTAAGGCTGCACAACTAATTAAATTCAAGTCCAAATTGCGGTATGGCCTTGTGTGATTATTAAAATGCTGCAATTTAATTAAATATGTAGTTCGTAGTGTCAAAGTGAAGGAGCCTAAATGTTTTGTGTGCAGTCTTTTTTCACTCAGTTCACTTTTGGGTCAGCTGAAAGAATTCAGTTCTTTTAAAGATGACTTAAGTGTGAACATCCTTAAAGTTGCAACAGAAGTAGTGACATTTCATTTCTTCTGTATTGTGACGTACATCCAAGTGAAACAGATTATCGAAAAATGGAAAAATGTTGGTTGTTGATTGGACGAAGGCAGATCTGAATGCAATCTTGCAGTCGATTGGAAAAGTCCGGCATACATCAGCAAAGAGAAGTCTGTCATTTCGTCAGAGGATTGAGTTGTGACATTTTGATAGTCACTTTCACAAAAAAATTAACATACAGGAATCTTTCACAATAAGATGCATTTCATTCTGACTTTAAAGAGTAATTATTTATATTTGCAGCAGAATTTTTTTTTTGGCTTTTTTAGGCTATACTATGAAATGCATTGTATGGACTATAACTGAATAAAAAAAAAATCTAAATATCTTCTTTTAAGTAAGAAAGTCATACAGGTTTGGAACAACATGAGTAAGCTATCTCTTTAATCAAACCATAGACTACAATAGACTACACAACTTTTGCCAAGATTTGCAGTTTGGAAGAGTTAAACCTTGCTGAAAGTCATAGCCAATCTGCAGATTTTGGGCAGTTTGATTTCCCAGATTCCACATAGAATCCTTAGTATATGATAGGCTCAGACTGAAGGCTTTTTGCTTTAGATTATGATTCTATCCAGTCTATCAGAAGATAGAGCAATTATTGTTTTCATCTGTCATGTGTCCCCTAGCAATGAGGCGCATGTTTCTGCAGGACTTTTCTGTGTTCGGAACAACTTAGGATGACGCCTGTTAGTACATTCAAACAAGATCCCAATTTCAAGATCTGGTTTTGAAATGAACAACCAGGCTCTACTGATCAACCCTGCCACTTCAATGAATATGTATGTATGTATATATATATAAATATAGTGGAGTGATCTATACAATGCTGTGATTTAGCTCAGTGTCATTCTGTTCAGCTTCCCCCAGAGTGGATTGGACTTCACCGCAGGCTAACTGTGTCTGCTCTGTGTTGTTCATGTCAGCGATAATATCCTGAGTAGTATTAGCGCTTTCCTCCATTATTTTCCCATTATCATTAATCTTGCTCATGTCCACGTTCTCCACTGAAGGCATCTCCTTGTCTACTGAGGTTTTCAATTCATCTATGTTGCAGTTTTCAACTGCATGTTTGTTGATGCTTGGATCAATCTCATTTTTTACACCATCGCTAATTAGCTTGTCCATATTTTTCTTGTTCTCCATGCCTTGGTGTTGTTTCTGCTCAGGAGTGACTGAACCGATTTTTTTAGGTGTGTCTCTGGTGCCGTTGGTGTTGCTGCAAAGTCGGGGGTCTCTTCCTAGGCTGCATCCGCTCTGGAGCATGGAGAGTGTTCGCTGGTGCACGTCTTCCCTATGGCAGCGGTACAGCCCGCGGAAGGCCAATCGAAACTTCTGCGACATCAGGTTGTAAACGACAGGGTTGATCGCGCTGTTGGCGTAAATGCAGATCCTGCAGAAGAGCAGGAACCAGGCGTCCAGGTATGGCGTGCTCACAAAGGAGTTAATGAGAACCAGGGTCCTGTACGGCATCCACAGCAGGGCGAAGAGCACAACCACCACTGCCAGCATCTTAGTGACCTGAAGAAGCGAGAAATTATAAAAGTGGTTCTTTGAAGTTGCTATATATAATCGCATATACAGCAGTGTAATTAAGTTCAAAGTTCAAACGTGAGCTCTTAAAGGGATAGTTCACCCAAAAATTAAAATTCTACCATCATTTACTCACCCTCAGGTTGTTCCAAACCTGTATGAATTTCATTCTTCGGCTGAACACAAACACAGATATTTTGGAGAATGTTGGTAACCAAACAGTTGATGGGGCCCATTGACTTCCATAGTATTTTTTTCCATATGGAAGTCACTAGGGTCTATCAACTGTTTGATTTCCCATATTCTTCAAAATATCTTCTTTAGAGTTCAGCAGAAGAAAGAAATTCATGCAGGTTTGGAAAAACTTGAGGGTGAGTAAATGATGACAGAATTCATAAGATTTGAGTTATCAGGAGGTATTAAAGGGATAGTTCACCCAAAAATGTGACCTATCCCTTTAATACCTTATGATCATTCAAAGCTTATAAACTCAGAGGACTCCCTTTCCAGTATTTCTAACAATATAGTCAAGCATGTTCCTCGTGGTCACATATTGTACTTTTTTTTTTTCACAAGTTGTTTTTCATGCCATTAACAGGAAGTTGTTAATAGTGTGAACAGATTTAACCTTAGTCTTTTGAATAGTTTATTTTAATGATATGAATCTTGAATATGTTATTTTAATAAGTTGTGTTCGTATAACAAGATAAAAATCTTGACATTTGACAGACAAAATGCAGAAAGAGAATAATTATAGGAACGTTTCAGCCATTTTTATTCTTTTCTATTTATTGTTTTCTATTCTTTTTACACTACTGTTCAAAAGTTTGAAGTCAGAAAATAAATGCTTCTTTTGAACTTTCTATATGGTTTCCACAACGGACGATAATCAGTACAACTGTTTTCATGGCTGAAAATAAGCACCAAATTCTTAAGCACCAAATCAGCATATTAGAATGATTTCTGAAGGATCGTGTGACACTGAATACTGGAGTAATGATGCTGAAAATTCATTATATTTAAAAATATATATTTCACATAATTACTCTTTTTGTGCATTTATTCAAATAAATGCTGCTTTGGTAGCATTAGACTTGTAACATATAAAGTATAACATAAAGATACATATTAATATATTTTTTAATAAATGTTACGTTTTAGGACAGAAAAACAAGCTACAACCAATAATTAATTAAGCTAGCTATAATGTTACTCATAAACATGTCATAACTTGTAAATTCATAAACATGTCAACTGGATAACAGTGGCCTACTGTAATCTATAAACAATTTTCAACTCTTCAAAACATGCGCCTAAACTGTCATGTTCATAATTTTTACAACACGTCAATGTTAGCTAGATAATGTTACCATGGTAATGTTACACATTTAAATTAGCAGGATTCGCAGCAACAATGTTCAGTAGATCAAAAGAAAACATATGTTTGCGCTTTCAATGCAGGAAAACACACAATGAAAATAATGCATAATAACGATGTATTTTCATGTCTTCATACAGAATACTTAGAGATATTATTTAGAGAAAATATACAAACAGGTTTGAATTACATTTTAAAATCAATTCATCCTTATCTTCTAGAGCTCAAAAAGAAACAATTACATTATTGTTCATGGCATGAAAACAGAGGGATCGGTAGAGAGAATGAGCTAGAGAGAGAGACAACGAGACGCAGTCAAACATCAGTCAAACATAATCTTTATGTCAGTGACTGTTAACAGGCAGACACTTTGAGAAGGATGGAAATATATCCACACCATGTTTTGACTGTCAAAGAAAACAAAGCAGTCCTCCCCTAGTGCCTCCTTAGTTCATGCGACAAATAAATCCCCAAATTCCTCCCATTAACATTCACAGGGAGTCCTCTGGGGTTGGAGCGTACTCATTGTCTCACGCTGGAGACAGACAACCGGTGACGGAGACCTTCAATAATAATGACAAAATTGTCTGCACAACAAAGCATCTAATTGAAGCTGTGTGAGGCTGGGAGGAGCTCCTTTAATTAACAAAGCAGGAGATAATGACTGCATGACTGGCAGTGACAATTTGAATATGTATTTGGAATATCTGGTTATTGTGATTGCTTATCAATGGAAAACAAGGTCTTAACACAGCACAAACAAAGCCAGCTGCTACTCATGATTAGGTTAAATAAAGGGGAGCCTCTACTGTAGTGATGACTTTATCAGATTCATAGGAGAGATAACTTCAGTCAACCACAGCGGTGGCACGGGCATCTTGAATCGTATTGAACTTTATGAAATGTGCAGATGAAGTGATCAAAGGGCTGGAGGTGCGGCGTACAAAAGCGAAAGAAAGGGAGCCGCTCTTATAACCTCAAAGAGCATAATCTCTAGGAGTATTAAGCATACTTGAGTGAACATCACAAATCATATTATGCAAATGTTCCACTCGAGTGGGGCCCTCTTGAATCTTCAAGATTTTGATCTGAGGCGCACGCGAGCATCTCCACACAAGTACACTCACTCACAGGGACACGTACACGGAAGGTCACCGAATGGTCTGAATTTTCAACTGTTTGACACTCCAACTCTGAAATATCATTAAAGTCTCTGGACTACAATAAGTATGTATATCTGATTATTATAGTTAACTAAAACAAAAAATGAATAAAAGCTAACTGAACTAAAATAAAAATAAAAATATATAAAAAACGGTACATTTATCTTATTTCAGCTAAAGTTGCCAATGCAGCATTTCTCATTTTCATTTAATTTAACTTGATGTACTAAAATAACTAAAAATAGAAATAAAAACCAAACATATTTACAACAGCAAATAACCAAAAATAACAATATATTATTCAAACTTTAACTAAATGAAAAGGATTTTTTAAAACTAATTCAGTGATGCTAAAATAAAACTGAGGGTAGTTGACAAATAACATGGAGATATAAGTATAAGTATAGCATGTCACACTGTAAATGCACTTGCGGTAAGGATAGGTGCACTTAAGGCCATGGAATTTCATGATAATATCCATTCTCCACTGTTTGACACTCCAAATGAAGTCTAAACTATCATTAAAGACTCTATATCTTGCTGGGTTATTATAGTCAACTAAAACTAAAACCATAAAAAAAAACAAAAAACATTTTCATTACTTGCATGCATAGATCATATCTGTAATGTCTATGATCTATCACAAAGCCCATTATTCCAGTGTCACAACATAGCTGTGGCTGATGCAGTGATGGTAATGTAGACCCAAAACTGTACCACGATGGCCCCTAATGCCTCTCTTCTGATGAGATAGATCCTAATGACCTGCTTTATGATGATATTGGCCATTATGTACCCTTTCACATAAAAAAAAGAGCTCAGATGTTTGGTCTGCATCTATATGAGTTTGTTTGCACAAAATAAGGTATATTATTGTGCCATATACAGGTTCCAGACACACAAAAATACTACATTTAGAAAACATTTAGTATAAATTCCATTTTAATGCTATCAGGAATAAGTGTTGCCAATGGTTCCAACATACAGTATCACCCAAACTGAGTTTTTCTTACGCTCAGTTCAAATGTACACTTGGACCTGATTCACAGCACAAAACTCTGCATCTTAAAGAAGAACTCCGGTCAATTTTAACATTGAGCTAATTTTTTTGTAAATTTGGAGTGCTGTCAGTACAGAGAACAACGACAAAAATCGGTGTTGCCTACACCGTGTTATCCTCTTTTTAATATTTGCACCCTGTTGACTTCAATGGGGCAAGTTTTAAACCTGCTTTTAGCCTCTTAACATCCTTGATGTGTCATTACAAGTGCCCAGCCATGTGAGTGATTCCTTCAGAGTGAACACGGGTGAATCTGACTGCAGTAGATGTGAAAGATATTAATAAAAATTATGTTATTTCAGTCAGCGCACATACCTGTATTTACATCCTGTTTTAAGTCAGAGTCCACAGTAGTCGATTGTCGAGTTCACGCCCATAGGTTTAGTACAAGCGGCAACATTCTAATCTGAAAAATGAAGCCTACCCGGAAGTGCGAAAAACTGCAATACATCGAAAATCCGCTAGAGGGAGGTCCCAAAAGGAAGCAAATGTCCATTGTCCATGTTAAAATGTCCGTTTTCACAGCATAAATTCATGTTTTTACAGGTTGGTCCCATGGACTTTTATTGTATTTTTCGATAGCTTCCGAGTGCCTGACAACTGTGAGGGGGGTGAATTTTTTTCTAACTCGTTAGTTTAGATCTATATTTAGATATAAAATGTATGACAAATAAGGGCGTGGTTAACTTTGATTGACAGCTTGATTGACAGCTGATAACGAGCATAGGCTGCGCCAAGGAGAATGACAACATAAGAAGCGCCATTTTTTAACACAGTTGAAATATAATACTACTGTTTCTGTATCATGTAATGTAGTTTTAAGAGTTTTCCAGGCGAGAATGTAGTTGTTTAAAGCTCAAATCTGTGGTTTATTTAAAGATTTATGAAAATTTTATCCAGATGTTAGATCCAGACGATCAGCGGACGCTCGGCGCTCATGTACCCCGCCTGGAACAGCCTTTCCTCGGCTAGTCGTTCTGTTTGCCGCTGACTCTGGCGTCTCTGTAGTGGTTAAACATGAGATATAATTCGTCTTGTCTATATCTAATGGGCGATTTTTGGTCTCGTGAATCTATAATTTTGTTCCCTGGGCAATCGTTTTGGCTGAGGGGAAGTTTCATAACTTTATTTACGCTATTTAACTTTACCGTTTTATGGTTAGACTAGAGCGCTGACTTTGTATGTTTGACTGAATTGTTTGCTTTATTTGTATAGCTTCTTGTACCTTTTACTTGTACTTTTATAATGGCTAATATTGATAAAACTGAAATTTAACAAAAAGAGACTGGGTTGAGTTTTGTCATTTTAAATTTTAATACAACGAAGATGATCTGTAATGTTATTTACTGCAAAATCTGTTGTTTAGTACAAATGCACATATTGCCTGGACCATATTAAAATGTTTAATATTTTTATATTATATTTAAATGAAAAGAGGCAGGGTTGTGTTTTATATTTTGTTTTTTTATAAATAGGCAAACGTTATATGCAGCGAATATAATCAATACGTGTTGCCTGAACCACATTTGTGTGGCTATAATGTTTAAGATTTCTTTAAATGAAAACGAAAAGAGTTAGAATGGTGTTTTAAAACATATTTCGTGGCCTAAAATATGAACAGAGATAACCGGAGTAGCAGAGCGAGCTGAGAGACGCGCGCTGCGTCCTTTACCCATATATGGATTGGCCAGAAGGTGGGCGGGGTTAGGATTTCCCAAGATTTTCTAAGATGGCGCCGCCCATACCCCCCATAAACGGCTTCAAAACCGTTCTTCAGAAAGTCTATTGGTGACGTCACAGACGCTTTGTCCATATTTTTTACAATCTATGGTTTAGTACCTATTGTTTAGTACCTATGATTACGCGCGTGAACTCGACAATCGACTACTTTGGACTTCGACCGAAAACAGGAAATAAATACAGGTATGTGCGCTGGCTGAAATAACATCATTTTTATTCATATCTTTCACATCTACTGCAGTCAGATTCACCCGTGTTCACTCTGAAGGAATCACTCACATGGCTGGTGCACTTGTAATGACACATCAAGGATGTTAAGAGGCTAAAAGCAGGTTTAAAACTTGCCCCATTGAAGTCAACAGGGTGCAAATTTTAAAAACAGGATAACACGGTGTAGGCAACACCGATTTTTGTCGTTGTTCTCTGTACTGACAGCACTCCAAATTTACAAAAAAATGAGCTCAATGTTAAAATTGACCAGAGTTCTCCTTTAAGTTAAGCATTGTCAAATAAACAACAAGTCAATAAATAGACTGGTGTACGTCTTGTAAAGAATCCACATCCCCGTAATGGTTTCTGGTTCATTTTGAATTGGACATGCTTAAAAATGACTCATGGTTCAGTTGTGAACTTAGTAACAGCTCCTAAAGATCTGGTTCAAACATCTGAGTCATGAGCGAATTCAAAGCAGTGAATTATTTTGACTGAATCATTAAAAAACAATTGTGGGATCATGTTGGAAACAAAGGCTTGCACTGTGTTGTTTGTTTTGCGTGCAGGAAACACTGCCATGCACTCTGTGTGATGATATTAAGATGGCCCCCAATGGCAACTAGGTTTTAAATGATTGTCTCCTTTATTATTATGCAAAATTAGGCACTTTGTCTTGTACAAATTAAAACGCAATCAAATAAAAAATAATAATTCTTGACTTGATTATCTAAATTTTGCCAATTAAATGTGTTAAACACTATTTCAAACTGCACCAGGAAACTATCAACACACTCTTCTTCCCACAAATTGACATTTAGTAGAGTGAAACATTCTTCTCAGAAAAAAAGAACTGACCTTTCAAAATACAAATATGAGATAATAATCATAAGGTACAGGAGAAGAGAACCGCCCCTTGTTTGGCCTCGACTGAAATCTCAGTGGATATTAAAATGCGGAATTGTCTAAAAACAAACTTATGCAGACACACACACACCTACCTGTTTCCGGGAAGAAAGCGCACTCTTTGGCCGTCCCTGACGACCTGCTTTTCCAGCATCCGCCGGTTCTTTGCAGCTCCTCCTGAGAGTGGGGGCGGTTATGGTGCCCGAGTCTGGTGGGTGGGGCAGAGGATTCAGGTAAAGGATTCGGGCGATGAGACCGTAAAGAGCGATGGCCAGAAGCAGTGGGATAACGTAGAAGATGGCGAAGTCGATAAGGTAAATGGGCAGATAGAGGTCTCTAGAGACGCGGTAGCCACACTGAACACGACCGTCAGGGTTCACCTGGATGTCCACCAGGAAGAGCCAGAGCATACAGTAGACACAGGTGAAAACCCACACCCCGGCAATGATGCGTTTGGCTCGGGATACCGTACAGACGGTATGAGCCCTCATTGGGTGACATATGGCGATGTATCTGTGGAACAAAGAGATAATAGTAATGTGTATTATTTAATGTTTAACCCTCTGATAGGCCTATTCCTCTTTTAGGGGTCACACTTGATCCTCGCTGGTCAAAGCAGACTGAAGACTAAGTTATGAAACGAATAATGTACTATATATAACACTATATTTTGTTTCAGTAATACTTATTCTTTAATATTTTTGTATTTTTACAAAATTTTAGTATTTTAGTAATCAAATACTTTAGTATTTAAAATCCAATGTATAGAAGGTGGATTTGGTGCTATCTAATGTAAGAAATAATGAAAGTTAAGTTGTAATACCATATAGTCTAACTATGGATTCCCTAGTTGCTTATAAGTGTATTTTCAGACATCATTTTTTTAGGTTTTACATTTGGATATATATTTAGACATTATCAAAGACTACTTCGTCATGGCTGATTGTAGATCCTCTGTAATTTCCCATTAATTTTCTTATGGCGGTCAAAGATCACAAGTGTGATTTTTATATAAGATTTATTTAGTTTTTTATAATCATGTCCATGGTTTTTTGTGTTCTTATAGCAAGTGCTACAAAAGTCACCAAGTTTAGTACAATTTTGATAAAGTAAAAAAAATAGTACAAACTTCATGAACTAAAACCACCAGAAGGTTAAATATTGATATTTAAAATAGTAAAAATCTTTCATGGCAAAAAGAGGAAAGAAATTAACTAGTCAATTTGTTTGTATACCCAGTGCATAAGTAATAAGCCACAAAGTCTATGAATATTCATTAGATTTCTAAGAGCACATATCATATTATCTTCTCCAAATCTTATTCAAAAGTATTTCATTCAGTTTTATGTAACTTCCTTTAATTTCAGGTCTTACCTCTCCACAGTGAAAGCTGTGATTGAACAGGAGGACGCATTAATGCCAAGGTACTGAAAGTAGGTGATGCCCAGGCACCCAGCATGCCCGTACACCCAGGTGGCCATCAGGCTCTCAGAGATGTTCGGCAGACCCGCGGCCACCAGAACCATCAGGTCCGCCACTGCCAGGCTCACCAGATAGCAGTTGGTGGGTGTACGCATGTGGCGTGTGGTAAGAACCACCAGCACGACCATGATGTTTCCCACTATGCCCACGCCACACACCAGCAGCACCAGGAACACAGACACAGTCTTATACTCCAAGGACTCGGACACAGCGTCCCCAGACCCCACCAGGGAGATGTTGGTGGGAGTGTCCATTCTGGAGCTCACATTTTCTGGCATGATTAGTCCTCTTGGTGTTAATATTTACATATAAGATGTGAAGGAACAGGCAGAAATCAAATTGGTGGAGGAGAAAGAAAGCAGAATAGAATCTGTTTGATATTCAAAACATTGAAGAAGGTATGAAAACTTTGTATATAAAAACTATCTATTCAGTTCCAGCTTTTATTGATGGTCTTTTCTCTTATTAAGTATCTTGTTTAATTTTCTTGGCTTCAACCACATAATGATGTTCCTCTGCTGACCGCAACTCATTATTTCTTCTGTGTTAATCTGTAACAGTATCCTTCCATTAAAAGCGTCACACTGGAAATAAAGTCAGCAGGGGAAAAGCATGTCTCAATCACTGTTAAAAGGATTTTATAGCCGTCCCTTAATTGCTAAATAACAGTCCATTTCATCTGGCACAAAAAGATAAGACTGAATGCAGAAGTACACCGAGTTGGAAGCATCGCATATTAAAATAACATGATGCAGACTAACACAGACGTCCTATTTGTTCTCTTTACAAATATTCCCATAACACTTGCTCTAGTAACGATTTTAGGAGACTTCCTCTGAACATTATTGAGACAGGATGAGAAGCTTTTAATTATTCAAATGAGACATTTTAAGTGGTGCACGACGATAAGTAGGGGAAATCACAGAAAGACTTGAAGCCACACACACACACACACACACACACACACACACACACACAGCTGCTGTGGCAAATGGCATGTTTAATAACCAAGGATCTTTAAAACAAATGCAACCTCTATATTGTTTTTATTCTGTGGATTGAATGATAAATGACATCAATAGCTACTTTTCAGTTTATATAGCACAAAAGACTGCAAATAATGGAAATCTCTGTTGAATGCTCATCATAATGCAAGAACACAATGTTTACCAAAAAATATTCTTTGATAACATATTTGAACATTAATTCTAGTCTGAAAATAGTGTTGTGAAATCCATTAAAGCCACTAAATGGTGCCAAAACATGGTGCGCATGCATAAGCTTTAAAAATCCAGACATCTGTTGCTCTTTTCAGCTGTCTCTTTGCCTTGTAAATAAGACTACACTGCCTCTCGGGGTTCCCTAATATATTGAGGTGGACACGATGTGAAAAGTAATTTAACTCAATCCCGACTTCCCAACCCTGCAAAACCCTGCTCGGACTTCATATCTTACTCTATTTCATATTCCATTATTACTGCTCTGGCAATGCAAATATGGACAAGAGCTCTGCGGTTTCCCGCTGTCTTTGCATGAATTAAGAAAATTAGGCTATATGATTTTCATATGAGGGACATGTTTGAAATTGAAGAAAAAAAATCTTTAGAAGATCAAATTAAATGTTAATAATAATTATATGTAAATAAAAAAAAAGAGTGGCTACATCTGGTTTTCAGTAAAAGCACTATATTATCCAACTGTCACATATATAAAGGAGAGCTCTTCCTTTTCTTTCTCTATGCTTGATTCAGAGATTTTCATTAATGGTGAGAGTCAGGCGTGCTGCTATGAAATGGGCTGTCATTCACATTTGTTTAGCTCTCCTAATTGACTGTATCACTACCAGAATCATAAATCAGTAGAATGTGCTCTAAGGCAAACAGCACAGCTGTGTCTCACAACCTAGTGAGCTATTACTAGACAGCGTTTTGGGGCGATACGGACTGGCTTAAAAAACGCTATGCCTAAACACGTTGTCTAGGTAGGGAGCTCACTAGGTTTAGGAAGGGTGAACATGATTTCACCAAGTAGCAAGAACATGTTCCTGAAGCAACATCTATGTTGATCCTGGAACAACATTCCAATCAACCAATCAGTTTTGAGGGACAAGTTTACAGTTAAAGTTTAGGCTTACAACCAGGGTTAGGTGTTTTTCGCCTATCATTTCCCTCTGATTTTAACTTATGGGTAGAGTTAGGTTAGAGTAGGAATATGGTTAGGACAAAATTTTCAGACAGGATTGTTGTTACAGGATCAACAAAATATGTTGATCCAGGAACATGTCCTACTTGGCAAAACGTAGGAAGCCTATATTTGTGCCTGAACAGGAAAGCAGATGTTTCATTAATCCTCTGAAAATAATCAGACTGACCGCGTGAAACCGAATAACTCAACACAATCTTTTAAGCAACGGTTATTTTGCAAAACAGTTCGGCTTGAATATAGCCAAATGTGAACTTGATTACGTGAAACCTGTAAATGTATTTTCAAAAATATGTATGATTTGCTTGTTCATATCGTAATAAATTAAAGGTTCACTACACATAGTATCTAATTAGGCTAGTAACATTAGTAATCATTAGCACCGCGGTCTTCTATCTGAACCGCTTTATATAGGACAGAAACATAGACTTGAACGAAACAAGAATTTCAGTATTGTAAAACATAGAGCCATATGTCTTAAAAAATGCAAACAATATAAGCTAAAAGTGCATTATATAAATATCATATAAATAAATTTGTCTTCAAAAAAATACTTTTAGCAACGGAGTTATGCAAAAAGAAAATCACTTAAAATTTACGTATTATGGAAACTGTCATCGATAACTTCTCAAGATAGGATAAAGCGTCTCTTACCAGACATCATTCTTGTAGTGTGGAATCAAAACAGCTCTCGTGCAGTGTCGGCTGTAAACCCCTGATGAAAAAACAAAATGCACTGATATGAAGTATTTGAAACGACGAGCAAATAATCTGATCTTGTAGAGAAGCGCTAGTAAATGCACTATTTTAACTGTAAGTCTTCTCAACTGTAAATCCCGTCATTACAATAGCGTCCCCTAGTGGAAGCAATAATAACTCGTGCGTGCATCGTGAGTGACACACTGTAGGCTTAAAGATGCACACAAATGTGTACCCCTAAGAAATGAATTGTACATTTGAAAAATGTTGAAACGATGTACACTCACATGATAACTTTGTGTGACTTTTTTCTACTTCTTCGTGATCCACATTTTGAGACTCTTTTCAATTATTTTTGGTGTATTCAGGTTGATTGGGACACTTTTTCCATGTCATCTCAATGGCAAAAAAAGTGCTCAAATCACCCTGGATTCACCCATTGTGTTGACACTGAGACACATTGGCAGGGTATGTCAATTCATTCTGGATTTTCCACAAAGTAAGCATTAATTGTACAAGTATCAAGCAAATAGCCTATAGGCCTATTATTTGAGTATTATTAGCTTAAGTATTAGTTGTCTTAAAGTCATAAAAAATGGAAGTTGCAATAATCTGTTCTTCCCCATCCACTTGTTAAGTTGTGCTGTAAGGAATACCATATCCAGGTCCAAGAGAAGTGAGAATTATATCTCTACAGCCATTTATGAGCCTATTAATTCATATTTAATATAAGGTAAGCTTAAAGGTGATCTCATGGTGTACACTGCTCATGGCATCCCGGACACCAATATTTTATAGATTAGATGAATCACTGTCTGGCCATCTGGGATTTTGGTATGGCGACAAATGTTAGGATCATGATTTTTCGGTAGTTTTAAAGGGTACTATACGGTTATCCGGACCACACCTGACCACACGTGACCACAACCGCTCTTGGTTGGTCGTAACCCCAGTGACGGGTAGGTTTAGGGGCGGGGTTGGGGTAGGTCATCACATGTGGTCCGGATAACTGTATAGTACCTTTTAAAGCACACCATGAGTGTATATTACTACCATTTGTTGTTTGCTTTTGGCATCTGATAGAGCGTTTGGACCCAGAAACAGTGACGTCAGACTTAAAGTCTTTTTTTTTGTTACTATTTTTGCTTTGAATATTTTAGCCTTTGTGTTATCTATAAGCTAGTGTGCTCCAAAACAATGACAAAATTCGCATTTAGAAGATATAAACATTCAAAATCTCTCACTTCTGCTAATATGGATTAATGATTTTGATGACATCACTCTGCACTTCAGCTTCTCATCAGATTTACTGTCCAATCAAATGCTCTCCAGAATTTTAAAGCATCCCGCCCCCCCTACATTATAAATAGACGCTGAAGCTCCGGCTAAAATTGTTCAAATTTACTGTTTTCTACATGGTGAATGGCACATAATGCACTATATAGGGGATAGGGAACGATTCAGACATGCACTGTAAATAAATATGCTTTCTGGTTTCACGTTAGTGTCACGCGAACCGCCACAGGGAGCACACAATCTGCTCCAGTCCAGAGACACAATAGCACAGAGCGGATCATATGCGCGAATCGACGCAGAAACGTACCGGACCCATTTGAATTCTATACAGAATGCTTTAGTTTAAAGTGACATGGAGGAGATTAGGAGGAGAAAGGGTTAGAGATTAGGAGGAAACTGCATCTTTACCGAGCTCAATGGCTCTGGTTGAGCTGTGATATTTAAACAAAATGCTATTGGCTATTTAAAAAAAGGGGAGGAGCTGTTTGATGTCCCACCCTGTGGAAATTACGTCAACACATTGAATAATGCTACGCGTTTCAAGACACTTTAGTGGGACTTTAACAAGCTGATTCTCGAACAAGAAAAAAATTAGGGTGGGACTTGATTTTGTCTATAGGGAATTGATTGGATCACTGAATTGTTGTGGTTTCCTATTGCTGTGATCTGATCTATGGATCTGACTGAGATAAACACGCCATCAGAGAAGAGAAGAGATGCTGCTGCAAGTGGGAAGGGCATATTATTATTATTATTATAGGGATAAATCATTTATAATATATAGTCTATTTTGCTTTCATGGTGACTTTAAATATGAATTGTTTGTAAAAAACATTATGTGCACGGATAAATCATTTACAATAAATACTGCAATATTTCATAAAAAAAAATAAGAATTGTCCATTTTGATTTCATGGTGACCTTAAACCTCATAGACTTTCTAAACCTCTTTTAGTCCAGTCATTTTATGAAAAAAGGTTGAACAAATTGCAACAGAAGCAAACTCAACTGATTTTGTCTCCTCAATATGTCCTGACTCCTGAGTAAGGAAAAAAAAGCCCCAAAGAATCCCATTAGGGGAAAGTTTAGAAAAAAAGACCCAAATATACCCCATTCATACACATATTCACTCTTTTTCTTACGTGAATAGGGTAAAAATTTTAACCTTTAGATATCACCATGAAAATTACTGAGTTGATTACTTACATCAAGACAAACAAAAAAGGTATTACAAGTTTTAAAAAAATGTTTGTTAACATGGACAAACGGTGCATAATCTAATTACGTATGTGCTAATTTGCATAAATACCACAACATATCTAAACATTGGGTATAGCCAGGTGAAAATATTTTTTTGAATCTTGTTGACAAATACTTAATGTTAAGGTCTGAATGGAACCCATTTAGGCAACCCATGAACAATAATACATAGAGGCAGGAAGAAAAAGAAAGAATTGGCGTATGAATGGGGTATATTTGGGGCTTTTTCGAAACTTTCCCCTAATGGGATTCTTCAGGGCTTTTTTTTTTTGCCTTACTCAGGATACAAAATCAGTTGAGTTTGCTTCTGTTGCAATTTGTTCAAGGTTGACCCCCATTTTGGCTTGAAATGACTGGACTATTTTGATATAATTTATTTTTGAACTTTTTATGTAATATTTGTTCCTGTAAGTATAATATTACGCCTCAGTATATTTATGTATTGTGTCCTTAATATGTTTCCTTTTCATTGTTTCCTAGCAATAATTAATAATAATGTCTCCCTTTCTGTTACTTGTTTGTGAATTGTGTTCTATTCAAAATATCATCTTGTCGAGCTTTGATGACGTCTGGGTAATGGCCGCTCTCACTGTGTCGTGCAGGGTTTATGAATTTCTCCGGTAGAGAAAAATAAGAACCCCAGACAGATCGTTCATTGTTTGAGCACAGTCACCCCAAGGAAAGAGACCGGGTGACTCCCTACACTGAGACCCTGTCTCTTGAGACTCTGTGGTTTGAAAGGTGACCGAATGTGTTTTAATACGCGATGTCCGTGTGTTGTGCAGGAGGGAACGCTTTATTGTTGCATGAGATTTTAGCCAGTGTGCATCGAAGAAACATTGTGCAACGCCGTAACTCGCGAATTTAGATTTAGAAAGTTACGTATGTGTTATTTAAGCACGAGTCTCTGCGTTTAAGCGACGCAGTCGTTCGGGAAATGTCGGAAATGGTGTCGTTTTCTAGTGTGCGGGCAGGATTCGGGCCTGTTAGCCGCATCGCCATCAACGAGCTCTCCCGTTAAAGATAAAGCGGCTAGTAAGACATGTGTCGGTCTCCCTCTCATGAATCCATTGCCTTAAATCTGAGAAGGTAAACAAGTTCCAGATGATTTAATGATTGGCCTTTGTGTGGTATGGAAAGTTGATTTTTAAAGTTTGAATGCGTTTAAGCTATTTTACGTTAGCAGGCTAATATAGAGGTGTTATTATGGAAGAACTAGTAAGGTACTTAATTCGTTTAATAATATATTCAGGACTACCTTTGCATAAAATTATCATGGTAACTATATTTTTCACCTAAATAACACTGATATTAACTTAACCTTGTGTTAGCCAGCCACTACTGTCATTCAAAAATATATGTAACTTAGTCTTGTGATATTTCTGAAAGCCAGTTTAGCATATGATATCTTCCACAGTAAAGCTTATTCTTTAGTAATTTTACTCATTTTTAAAAATATTTTTAAGTTTCTTGATTTGTTGATAATAGGAAAATTTATAATTGTTTTATATTTAGTATCAAGTCAACCGCCTGATAGACAAAGCATTAACACTGATGTTATTTTTGCCTGTTTGTTTGTTAGTAAGATGAGTTTTAGGAGCTAACTATTTTTTGGAGACATTTAATTTAAATATTATGTTTTCATGAAATGAATTATTGAATTTAATGAAGTAATAATCATTTAAAAAAAAAAAACATGCCAAATATGTATTTACTAAAGTTGTTTTAAAAGTGTTTTCAGTAATGTCAGTAAGTTTGGTTCTTGTCTAAAATGTTGCTGTGGTACAGTTCATTGTATTATGCATATACCCACAAATAATTATTGCAGCAAGTGTTGTAATTCTGCTGTAGAGGGTTTCTGAGGGTTGAAGGTAAATCGTCTGTTTTGAATGTCGCATAAGTTTATTTTTGTTGAATTAACTGTTTGGCTTTCATTGAATGTCTGCTTCAGAGTTCTTGCTGATGGATACGCCTGAGAGCCCCACCCAGTCCCCACAATCTCCCGAGGAGGAAGAGAAGGGTCTCTCTGACAACGAGCTGCTGGAGTCGCCTGAGTCCCCAGCAGAAGTAGACAAGGGAGTGTCAGACAGTGAGCTCTTGAATGATGATGAAAATGAAGTACAGGGTGGAGGAGGAGACTCAGATTTTGAGGATGGAGACAGAGTAGCTACTGGTGGAGAAGATCCAGAGGATATTTCAGACCTGGAAGACTACAAGATAGACCGGGAGGAGAGAGAAGACGTCCACCAACAAAACCTTGGTTTGACGGTCCGAGGAAGCAGGCGGAATGCTAGCCTGGAGGAGGAGGAGGAGGAGGAGGAGGAAGAAATCCTTGAGACGCCGAGATCACCGGATCCTGACTCACCGGGCCCAGAACACGAGCTACCTTTCACCCCGGCCGAGGAGGAACGAGACGAGGAGGATGAGCCAACCACCAAGCCTGGCCGTGCAGAGCTCGAGGAAGAGGATGATGAGGAAGAAGAGAGGAGGAGGCGGAGGAGGGCGGCGATGGTAGTGAGTGATTTGAAGGACGAATCTTCTGTGTCCAGAGATCTGGATGAACATGAGCTGGATTATGACGAGGAGGTTCCTGATGAGATTAGTGCTGCTGCTCCTGAGGAGGACGAGGCAGAGAAGGGTCCCGCTGGGGAGGATGGAGAAGACGAGGAAGAGGAGGATGAAGAGGAGGAGAAGAGGCGAAAGAAAAAGGAAAGAAAACCAATTCTGCCTCCAGATAAAGACACACCGCTGAGAAACTCAAGGGAAGACTCACGGGAAAGAGGCAGGAGAGATTCTTTCCGTGATAAAAAGAAAGAGGAAGATGATGGAGAGATTGATGAGGGAGAGATAGATGTAAGTATTTTGAAATCATTTGTGATTATCATATGATTATAGGAGCTGTTCAATCTCAGTTCACTACTGCTGAGCCATTTGTTACAGTTTTAATGGTTTCATGATTAAACATTCTATCCTTTCTTAGTAGCCTGAGTGTTTAGTTTTTAATGCAACATTTGTGGAGGTTAGCTTTACATTTGTGTGGATTGTTAGGCCAGGCCATAACAGTAGAGGGAGCCATTGAAATAATCTTTTTTTTTTTATTTTTTTTTTTTATCAGAATAAATGACACTGCACTTAATCTCTAAATAAATACTTAATCTCTCAATGTTAATTGATCACCTAATAGGTTAATTATATAATATGTAAATACTATATATATATATATATATATATATATATATATATATATATATATATATATATATATATATATATATATATATAAACACTACCATTCAAAGGTTTGGGGGCAGTCAGATTATTGTATGTTCTTGAAAAATATCCATTTAAAACATCAATATTGAGAAATAAAAATTAAAAATAACTGTTTTCTGTTTTAATATATTTTAAAATGTAATTTATTCCTGAAATTGCAAAGGAACAGCACCATTACTCCAGTCTACAGTGTCACATGATCCTAATATGATCAGTCTAATATGTTGATTTGGCATTCAAGAAACATTTCTTATTGTTTATCAATGTTGTGAACAGTTGTGCTGTTTAATATTTTTGTGGAAACTGTGATACCTTTTTTAGGATTCTTGAAATGAAAATATTGTAGAATAGGATTTACCAATAGGCTATTTGAAATAGAAATCTTTTGTAACACTGTGAACAAGTCTGTACTGTAACGTTTGATCAATTTTATGCATCCTTGCTGAGTATTAATTTCTTAAGACCCCAAACTTTTGAATGGTAGAGTAAATTACTTGCACTTGATTTGGATTAAAACAATAACATCAATAACCAGTTATTATTAATTGCTGTAATAGGTGTTTTTTCCTGTTCATTTCAGGATGATGACCTTGAAGAAGGGGAGGTTAAGGACCCCATGGACAGAAAGATCCGACCCCGGCCCATCTGCAGGTTTTTCATGAAAGGTAGTTCTTCATTCATCTGAATTCTCTGAATGGTTATACATCTTCTAATACAGCATTTCTAAATGTAATGATTCAGCTGATATCTGAACTAACTTTGATGTACATGCTTTGTAGTCTGAGTTTTTATTTTATTTTTTATAATAGGTAATAATAGAAAGCTTGTTATCATCAAGGAAAGTTTTTCAAGTTTGATATGTATGTCATTTGCATTTACTTTGTTGTTGTGTATGCCCAAATTACAACAGTAGGGGGAGCAATTGAATACAGTATCTCTTCCGTGAGCAAATGTATCCTCAGAGCAAATCCTGCAAACCAGCAGATGGTTTTGATGTTAATGTTAATGTGATAAATTAATTTAATTATTTAAGAAGTATGAAACTATACACACACACCATTATTTGGCTATCTAAATGGGGACATTCCATAGACGTAATGGTTTTTATACTGTACAAACTGTATATTCTATCCCCTTACACTAACCCTACCCCTAAACCTACCCATCACACAAAACGTTCTGCATTTTTACATTACTTTATTTTTATACCAGATTTACAAATGAGGATGACACTAAAGGGAGGCTTTTGGAGATTTTTTTCAGGTTTTGGTCACTTCTGGGTACAAATTTGTCACCAAAATATAGTTAAGTAGACACGCACACACTCACTCACTCATACTCACTGGTCACTTTATTTGGTATACCTTGCTAGTACTGCGCTGGACCCCCTTTTGCCTTCAGAACGGCCTTAATTCATTGTGGCATAGATTCAACAAGGTGCTTGAAACATTCCTCAGAAATTTTGGCCCATATTCAGTGTTTCCCCTATAAATTTTTCCAGCAGCGGTGCTGTTACGTGCCGGAGGTTACCAAGCCGCTCGCGGGGGGTCCGGGGGCATGCACCCCCGGAAGATTTTTTTTTTTTTAATTACCCCTTAAACCACGATTTCTGGCCAGTTTTGTGGATAGAAATGGACATTTTGAGAAATACAAATTTGACATACCATCAACAGAAGGCATGATTATTGCAGCACGTACCTTGAACTGGTCACAAACAGGATTAGGACAGGATTATTGTTATTTGTTTTTCTTTTGTGTTAATTTTCAGCTGTAAGGTAGAAATTGATAGTGGAAAAATGTTCTTTTTTCTGTAACACACTTTAGCACTTAGATACATCATCATGTAACCAGTACTTTAATTTATTTTATCCTGTAGACATTTTGAACATTAAAATCCAAATTAAACTTTTCATTAGTTTAAAAGATGACTAGCTTGCATAGCCTATTTTACTTCACTAACCTCCAGTGATTAATCGCAATTGATCGCATTTCCCCCAAACTTGTAATCATCCATATTTAAATGTAGAATCACTAATTAAATAAAAACAACACACAAAAAAGGGGGGGAAAAGAAAAATGTCCACACAAATTGGACAGAAAATAGCCCTATATTAAAATATAAAACATCAATATATTATTCTTCATTCAGTTCTATGCAACTTTAACAGATTTATTTGTTGACTAGTTATCAAAATAAAGTAGTCATACAAAGCTATTATTACCAGAGCATGTGATCAGAGCAGGTCATTACCATTGTTGCCCAGCATGGCTATACCAGCTCAGTAAACAGAAGTCTACTACTGAGAAATTTCACGTTATTTGAGCGGACTTTGCTTTTCCAGTGCGTGATCGGTAGCCTACATGATCGGAGCGTTTGGGCCGTTAAGGAGCAGAACGCGCAGCGCAAACACAGAGCGGAACATTGAGCAGAGAGCGCAGTACGCGGACACACGCACGGAACGGAGAGCGCGGCGCAAACATGTAGCGGAAAAGACCCGCACGTTAAGTTACTAAACAAGCTGCGCGAGAATGAAACCTGATCGCCGAACACGGAGGGGCGGGACGGCATATTTTCCATAGACAGTAAAAAAAAATGGACACAGCGACCCCATTGACTTCAACGGAGAAAAGTTCGTACCGCATTCTCCTTTCCTCAAGTGCTTGCTCGCTCTCTCCCGTGGCGTCTGCCATTGCTATGCAACCATGAAGAGAGGCGCGCCTGAGAAAACGAGCGCGCCGCGTCGCTTCTATATGAGCGCGCTTGCCGCGCGCCCACATTTGAAATATTTGCATGTGAACGTGAATGTGAAGTGAACGGCCCCTTATGGCAACGTGACATTAGCCTAATCAAAAATATTTCCATTTGCTCTTTCCTCCTTTGTCAACAAGTGGATTCAGAGCCATAACATTAACAGCGCCGCCGGTCGCCATGTTTCAGTGTTTTTAGGTGTGTAGTGAATGTCGTGATATTACTGATCATGTTAAGATTTTGCAGCGGCGCTGAAAATCCAGCGGCAGCGCTGCGCCGCTGCTTAATACATTGTAGGGGAAACACTGATATTGACATGATAGCATCACACCACATCCCAAAGTTGCTCTATTGGAGAGGCTAAGGCCGGATGAATCCATGCTTTCATGTTGTTTTCACCAAATTCTGACCCTACCATCTGAATGTCGCACAAATTGATCCACATCAGATCAGGCGATGTTTTTTCCAATCTTCTATTGTCCGATTTTGCTGAGCCTGTGTGAATTGAAGCCTCAGTTTCTGGTTCTTATCTGACAGGATTGGCACCTGGTGTGTCTTTTACTACTGTAGCCCATCTGCTTCAAGGTTCGACGTGTTGTGCGTTCAGAGATGCTCTTCTGCGGACCTCGGTTGTTACGAGTGATTATTTGAGTTACTGCTGCTTCTCTATCAGCTTGAACCAGTCTGGTCATTCATTCTCCTCTGACCTCTGGCATCAACAAGGCATTTTCGCCCACAGAACTGCCCTTTACTGGATATTTTCTTTTTTTCAGCCCATTCTCTGTAAAGCCTGGGCGAAGTGACACACACCCGCCTTCTCTCACTCACTTTTCTCACTCACGTAAATAGTTGAGAGAAAACGCATGTAGTGTGTAACGGTATACTGGATCTGTGCATAAACTCTTAAAGTGACAGCAGCCTAATATTCCTAGTGCTGTCTGTCAGGTTAATCAAAGAACAAAAGAAAAAGAGAAAATCACTCACTGCTCTTGACTGAATAACTTTTGTAATTAAGCATTAATCTGTATTTAATTTTTACTATGAATGAACTATCCAGTCAGTGTTATTTTACATTTGATTATTTTAAGTTCTGTTGTATTTCTTACCCAA
Organism: Scardinius erythrophthalmus; assembly: GCF_964197995.2. Classification (NCBI taxonomy): domain Eukaryota; kingdom Metazoa; phylum Chordata; class Actinopteri; order Cypriniformes; family Leuciscidae; genus Scardinius; species Scardinius erythrophthalmus. Next base: position 9,298,734 of record NC_138228.1, on the reverse strand, counting down.
ATTCTAATCTACTGTCTAACTTTAACTTAGCCGTTTTTACTTCATATCTCTTTATTAAATTGCATTTATTTGTGCTTTTGTTTGCAATTTGTTTATTTGTTCTTATTTTATTATTGACATTTTACTTTTGTTAGTAAACAAATTTTTGTTTGTATATGCTGTCAATTATAGTTGAGAAAGAAAATCGGAATCAGCAAAAATCTACTACATTAATTTACTACAACTACATTTTTATCTTTTAAATTATACTTTCTAAAAAGCCTACTGCTTAAATACATTCAGACCCACAGCACTGGATTTACAGAAATCATTGAACTTTTAAGTGTTTTCTCAACATTACATATGTAATCAGCTTCTGACAAACACATTAATTATCATTTGATCACTCAGTGAATTATTTAACCATGTATTACTGTCTTTGGAAGCCTTTTGTCTTTTAAACACAATGTACAAATTCATGTTATTTCAAATGTATGTGAGCTTTTTTATCAGCTGAACCTTTGACCTAATATAGGCTATTAAAAATGAACTAATATATAAAAAGTAGCCCCTGAGACTTTAAGTTAATAAGTTAGGTCAATAATAAAATGAAGTCAATAATAATAATAATAATAATAATAAATAATAGAATAAAGTTCATGGTTCACTGATGTAGGTTAATAGTTACATGACATGCAGGTAAACAAAATATTTTTTTATTGTTTTTAGCAGGTGTTTTATTTTGATTTGTTTTTATTTTAAAATGATTTGGAAACTATTTTATAAAACTATTTTTTTATTTAATATTTTCATTATACTCCTTATACTTTCATTCATAATTATACATTATCTGTAATATTTAATGCACTTCATGTTGTTGTTAACAAAGAAAGGAATGTATTTTTTCATGTTGTTGTTAACAAAGAAAGGAATGTATTTTCTCTATTCATTTTTATGTCCCGCAAAAGAAAAAAAACTTAAGACATACAGGTTTGAAATTTAATTTAAATGTAAATAAACACAATTGTAATTTTGGGTGGGGAAAATCCCCATAATATGAAATTATTTTTTTAATGAAATTATACTCTAAATAAGAAATTAAACTATCAGTAGATGGTGGTAAATGTCTAAATGAATAAGTCATTGAGTCATTTATTCATTCATTTATTCAGTTCGTTCAAATAGCTGGTTCATTCAGGAATGAAGTAAATGGCTCTCTTTATGAATGGGCCATTTAATCATTGGTTCACCGATAAACTCAAAACGCGGATTCATTCAGTCACGAAACTGCTGTGTATTGCTAGGAGATACACAACAGTTCTGCTCTGGTTTTGAAGGTAATATTTTTGTTGGCATAACTGAGCAAAATATTTGTCTAAAAAATATTACACTATTAACTTATTAATTTAACTTTTGTATAAAATCAATATCACATTTGCACACATGCTATTCAGGATAAAATAAGCACTCGTGTGATATTGCACTCTTTACGCACATGAGATTGCTTAACTGTATAATATGATATAAATATAAGACGACAACTCGTACAGGGGCATTTTTCCCCTGATATCTTGAGTTTTAGGGGCATAATATTATCATATAATTATTTTTTTTAAATATCATTCCACTTGATGCTTTTTTTTACCTTCATGGTCTGCTCAACATATTTAAATATCATAATGGTTTCTCTGGTCTCTGACAGGTAATTGCACATGGGGCATGATCTGTAGGTTCATCCATCCAGGAGTCAATGATAAAGGCAATTACTCCCTCATCTCCAAGCCAGACCCCTTCTCTCCTAACGGAGCTCCTCCTGGAGGAGGAGGAGGACCTCACCCCCTCATGCCTGCTAACCCCTGGGTATGCATCCTTTTTAATTCATTTTCTATTAATTTGTTTCTTCTTGAATTTAAATTGTTTAATTTTCAACTCAACATTTGAATCTTCATTTCTTTCAGGGAACCCCAGCCGCAGAAGAGTTGCCTCCCCCTCCGCCGCCTCTAGATCCTCCGGTGGAGAGCGCCTGGGAAAGAGGCCTTAGACATGCCAAAGAGGTACGGTTTTCAAAATATATTATATTAAGGATGAAAGACATTGTAAGATTCCAACTCAAAAACTCTGCTTTCCCTTTAGGTGTTGAAGAAAGCCACCATCCGTAAAGAGCAGGAACCAGATTTCGAGGAAAAGCGTTTTACCGTAACCATAGGTGAAGATGATCGAGACTTTGACAAAGAAAATGACTTCTTCAGGGAACGTGGCTATCGTATAACCAGAGAGATCAGAGATGCTGGGTAAGAAACCATAACTTATCAGTAGCTTATTAGAGTGTGATCTCTTCCACTTATCTTTGGTCACTGATAAGTTTCTGCTGCTCCTTTAAAGGCATGAAAATTCTGTTACCATTTACTCACCCTCATGTCGTTCCAAACCCGTAAGACTTTCATCTTCGAAACACATGAAGATATTTTTAATGAAATCTGAGAAATTTCTGTACTCACCATTGACAGTCCACACAACAACTTTGACGCTTCAAAGAAGTTCATAGAGATCGTAAAACTAATCCATAGGAATGGAATTGAGCAGTTTGGTTCAAATTTTCTGAGACACGATCACTTCTTATGATGAACAGATTTAATTCAGGCTTTTATTCACATAAAAACTTTTATCAACACACACATTAGATATGGTAAACGGAAGCTCAAGCATGTTCACTTGATGCGCGAGAATCATTGAGGTTCATTCTCGTGTTACGCAGCACGTTTGAGCTTCAGCAAGAACCAATGAGGTTTGTTCTCGTGCGTCAAGCAGGTTCGATTGAGCTTCTGTTCATGTTCACTGATCAATGTTTAAATGTAAATAGAAGCATAAATGAAATCTGTTAAATTTACTAAACCACTCTGTTCATATGGATTAGTTTTACGATCTCTTTAAGCGACAAAGTGGTAACTGCGTGAACTGTCAATGAGGGGACAAAAATATCAAATTTTCAAATATCTGCATTTGTGATTCGAAGTTGAACGAAAGTCTTACGGGTTTGCAATGACATGATGAGGGTGAGTGAGTGATGACATTTTTTCATTTTGGGGTAATAAACTAAGTCTTTAATTTAAAACTATTGTTTTGCTCAAATGGCAAAAAGGAAAAAAGCTTTAATGATGGCCTGTCACTGCACCTAAAATATACAATGATCCTTAAATATTCATGTAAATTTTAACTTAATTATTGTTGATAAAAAAAAAGTACTCTAATTTTGACCCTTTTTCTCTCTCTGCATTGCAGTGATATTGAGTTCAGAGATCAAGGTTACGGGTGAGTACTATAAAAGAAATGCTTCCCCTCAATACAATTTGTGTATTAACTATATATTAACTTGTACCCCCTCACTTAGGGATTGGCAACATGATTAACTGGTAAACATGATTAACTGGTACAGAATTTGGACCACCGTCTCTATCGCAGTTAAACTCAAGTGACATTGCTGTGGTACGCTGTCACGAAAGCTTATCGTTTGCATGCTTTTTTAAGCATTGCGGTTTAAATAAAGGTGATTTTAACTGTTGAAAAGCAATGAGCAGCGAAAGACAACTCATTTCTGTACGCTCTCTGAGAGATGCGTGCACATGAAGCTGCTTCTTAGCACGTGAGATAAATGTAAATTTATGTATGTATATGTATATATATGTGTATAAATATATATATGTGTATGTATATATCGTTATCGTGAAATAAAATTACTCATATCATGACATAAGATTTTGGTCATATTACCCACCCCTACCCTCACTATTCATTTAAACTCCAGTTTATCACTCTTCCCAACTGTATTTTTAACAACCTTTTCCATGGTAGTGATCCATATGGTGACCCATACTACGATTATGAGATGGAAGCTTTTTGGCGAGGAGGCCAGTATGAGAATTTCCGAGTGCAGTACACAGAGACCCCACTGCCGTACTACCCTGTGAGTGATGCAGTGTTCATCTGTTTTACTTGTTTTTTGTTATTTCTTCCAAAGGGCTTTTAGCATAAAACTAAAATGCGAAGTTACTTATCTTTTAAATATTCACAGTGTGCTTGTATATGATGTGTTTGCCAAATTATGCCAAAATTGTGTGTAATACAAAAATATAGAATATAGCTGAATTAAGTATCCCTGATAGCTGTGTACCTGTATTTGTACTGCTGAACAACTGAGATTTTATTCTTTCTCTTGTGCATCAGGACCGAGAGCGGGAGCGTGATCCACGCGAGCGCCACAGGGAGAGGGAACGGGAGAACGAGAGAGACCACCGTGAGAGGGAGCGCAGGCAGAGAGAGCGGGAAAGGGAGAGAGAGCGGGAACGGGAGAAAGAGAGCCGCCGAAGGAAGGAGGAATGGGAAAGAGATCGTCTGAAACGGGACGAAAAGGAGGGAAGGCCAAGAGAGTGGCCTCCCAGAGAGCCACGGGAGAAAAAGGATGAGAAGGAGAAGCCACTCAAACCACGTTCGCCCACAAACATGCCACCCAGGTCAGTTTCAAGCTTCCTACAGTCTTAGATGGAGCAAAGTCCAATAACGACTGATGCATATTGCGCTCTAAAATCACAAAACTGACGAAATCTGCCTGTTCCAGTTTGATTGCCTGGCTGCTATGCATCTTTTTGGGATATAGGTTTTAATTTGTATTTTGAAGTCTGGTGCAATGAGTGCCACCTGAATTAGTATAATACCTGTATTTTGTAAAAGTGTGAAACGTTTAAGCTCATTTGGTACTTCTTTTTGGATGGATGGAAATTCTGACCACAAATTCTACATGCACTTCCACTAATTTCTTTGGTGTTTTCTATACAATCATTCACAGAGACTGCTGCATTTTAAATTCAGCGAGCGTCCCCTTTTTCTATGCTGGTCTGTTGTTGTGGTAGGATCAAATTCAGATTTAATTGTGTGACAAACTGTGGTTATACTTGTTTTGCATATTGGTCATATTGTCTCTTTTCTGGCTTATCGAGAAGTTTCTTTTCAAATAAGCTACTAAGCGCACCAGACTCCATGTTGATAGGGTTGTCAAAAGGACTGGTACTTCGGTACCAAGTTGATACTTAGGGGGCTTTCACACTGGGCACATTTGCTGCGGTCCGAGTTTGAGCGCGATTTGTACCCGGTGCCCCCCGTAGCGTTTGTCTGGTTTCACACTCAACTTGATTCTACCGAACCCTGGTGCACTTGCGTTAATCTTACATTATCACAATTGTGCATGCCGCATGATAGAAAACAGAACATGGTAAATATATTGCTTTTTATTAATTTGGTGCTGTTCATAGTTTTCATTTATGTGTCTGAATCGAGTTGTTGCACCACTTAATTTTAAACAAAGAATAACAATTCTGGGATTACATTTCTAACCTGTAATTAAAACCATCTATGATTAATTATTTGCCAATTAAACAGCAACAATGTTAATATTCCATTTCCTTTTTTATTGACCACCAGAAACTCTCTTTCTGACAACAGTAGCTCTTGCCGATAAAGGAAATAATCTTGTAAAAAGTCAAATGTCTTTATAAATCATTCTATTCAGGTGAATATGTTAAAATGCTATTTACATTTTCAGTTTGTTAATGAATGAATTAATAGAGCCTTATTGTAAAGTGTTACCAAACAATAATAAAGAATCAGAACATTTTCAATCAATATCTAGGGCATGTAATAGTCCAGATTAAAATGTAAAAATGTTTAAGTTTGAAAATAAATAGCCTAATTAAGTCTATATTTAAGTAGTTGGTGCTGCGATAAACACCATGACTGCAAATACAAAAATCTGAATGTCTGTTTAAAACGTTAATTTGTTCAGAAACAGAAAGTAGCGCAGCTGATTTATGGCGTTACTGGAGTAACGGCTGCATTTCTGCTGTTTCATCAGTGTCATCTGCTGTCAGAGCGTGAATGTGCATTTTCACTCAGCACGTCTACTTCACTCGTTCCGCCATGCACTTCTGATGCGTGTTGTGCTTGTTTACATCAGAGTGCACGCGTGCCTCTTTGACGCAGCATATAGCAGTGTTCTACATTTTAACCGGTTGATGGCAAAAGTATTGTTAAAATACTTAACAACGGAATAATTCTTATTTCTATTGACAGAATGTTTGCCAGTTCAGTACAAATTGTGGAGTTGAGGAACTGAGTAGTAGAAATTTATAGTTGTATATTATCTTTAAAAATCAAACTAACTAAAACTTGAAGGATAAAATAAAGACAAAAAAATGTTGCTGTAGCTGTTTTAGCCATGTATGTTTGTATGTTATGTTTAAACAGTTAATGAACATAAAATTCATTTAAAACGCAGCTTTGGCCTCAATTAACATTTATATTAATTATTTGTGGAAAGCACTGCAGGGTGCCTTTTCTTCTATTAGATTACTTGCACTGTTGTTGCAGTTGTAACTAGTTTGAATATGCATTCTAATTCGTCTGGAATTTAGGTATTTCCTGACATTATAACAATGGTCTTTTCAAGTTGGGTTTATTTCCCCTCACAGCAATTTCTTTATCACTGTATTCACTTAACCACAGACTCAGATTGCATATTTGATTATGGTCACTTTATGGGAAATTTCCTGGAGATTCATATCTCATGGCCACACCAGTGCTGCTCTTTTGACCTTCTATTTCACGTCAGCTCTCATTTTTCCTCAATAAAAAGAGATTCACATTTCATTCATTAAGCCAAGATCCCACGCAATAAATTTCCGGCTCACATGAGCAAATCCCTCGTGTTCTCAGAATTCCGCAATGGGAGACACTGAAATGGATGAATCTGTCCCATGATACTTGCATCATGGGAGTCATTTACCAGGCAGGGTAGGAAGATATTCACACCTAGCCAGTTTGTTTGACTGCAAAGAATGCTGTTGTGTCTCAAATTTCTAAAATTTCTAAAAAAAAAATCTGATGTAACTCTCCCCATTTTGTGTGAACATAACAATTTAGTCAGCTTGAAACTTGAGAAAAACACTGTCATTTATTTATGTCTGCCCCTATGTCTTTGATCTATAAACATGGAGTTTCAGTTCCACTGATGTTATTTGAAAGTGAAAACTTGAACACACACTACATTTTGTTCATTAAACCTGAATTGTGGAATTTCTCATTGCTAAAATACTTTGTCCTATCATTGTATGAAATGCTTAGACAAATATTATATTTAAATAAATATTTTTATAATATATATTTTTATTTATTTAAAAAAATATTTTTATTATTGTATATCATTGTGTATGTACATGTGTGTGTATATATTAGGGCTGTCATGATTCCTTAAATAAATTCGAGTACTCTATTTTAAAAAAATCCTCTATTGCAATTTACCCATGTCAAGTAACCAGCAAAACACCGGAAGTGGCTCATTCCAAGGTTGATAATCCATGAATTATTACACCATTTTCTAAGGCTGCACGATTTTATTACGATTTGCATACGTTTTATTAAAACCATTCTATAGCATAGTGCTGTTGTGAATTCGCAAAGACTGCGATTCAATTAAATAAATATATGCTTTACGGGTTTAATATATATTTACATGCCCGTTAATTATTTACGTGTGTTTCAGAGCGGTATAAAAAATATTAAAAAATATATATAAAATATTTTTATATAGCATGTTAATATTGTCACTTTTTGAGGGTGAGCAAAAACGCACCGTTTTTCTGCACTGTAAAACAATTCTAACCACCCCAACTCAAAATATTCTAGTGACTGGTCACATCTAAATTTTTCAATTGGCCCAAGTGAAATTCTGTAAATTTAATTTGATCAATTGTTGCAATAGTCTGTTAACATTGGCTCAATGAGAAATAATACATTGAACCAATTGAAAAAAAAAATTAAGTTTACCAAACCATGTTATTGGCCCAATTATATATTTAAAATTGTAGTAGCATTCTTGTTTTTGTTTTACCTAAACTAAAAATGTATATTGGTAAATTTATATTAGTAAAACAACTTGACTGTATTATTCCCCTTTGCCCTCCAAAGAAAAGAGGAAATAACATCATTATATATTAAACACTCAAGCCATTCTGCCAGTTTATTTAATATTATAATAGTTTATTTAATACATTGAATTTTTCTGCACAGTAGACCTTAAAAATCATGCATTTAAATTCAGGATTCTGATAAGATACACACTGCTGATGAATTGCACAAACATCTGCAAAAACATCAAAAAATACCATAAAATGTAAGTAACTGGGGAGTGTACTCACCCAGTGTTAAGAGAAATTTCACTGAAATTTTTAATATTTAGGTACTTTTAGAAACTGCAGCTTAACATTTTAAACATTAAACATCTACAAACATTTGCTAAAGTGCAAAAACACCATAAAATGCAAGTAACTGGAGAGGGTTACCTTAAATGTCCAGTGTATCTTCACTTGAATTTTTGTATTCTCACAGAGATATTTTGGGCTCATGAAACTGCATCTTAACAATTTATAAACATTAAACATCTAAAAACATTTACAAATATTTTGTTAGACTGCAAAAGTCACACAGAAAAAGGGAAAAACGGAAAGTACTTCAGGGTTACTTCACTCAGTGTTTAGTGTAATTTCATTTGAATTTTAGTATTCCCATGATTTCCTCTTAAATTGAGAGGAGATGTCCTTAAAATCACAGATGTCACAAGAAAATGTGGTATTCTCCTTAATGCCAGTCTTTGGATGTACCCTCCACAGACGTGTTTTTAAAGCCCCAAATACACATGGACTTCTTATGCTGAAAACCTGCAAACAAAGCCTCCTTGCATCAAATAGCTGACGACAAGTGACAGAACAGAAGTTTTTTTACATAACACTGCCACATTTGATTAATTTATGTCTTTAAATCACATTCAGCAATATTTTTAACCTTAAAACATCTTAATGAATTTTAAATTCATGAGGATGTCTAGTGGCGGCTCCTGGCGGTAACACTCTGGGCAGCAAATGAATTGGAAGTCTTGCATATTCACATAAAATAGCTTACTTCTGCATTGATAAGAAGGTGGATACATTAGTAGATTACAGCAAACAAATTTGGTCCTCGTTCATTAAATACATTAAATTAGTCAGTTAATTAATAATGTCAATGTCAAGTTTTGAAGTAACACTAGCATTAACCCAAACACCACTTTTATTTTTATTGATTTTCTTATTGTGTTTGGCCTGAAATAACATTTATTCAATAAATTAAAAATGTTTGGAAAATTTCGGTTCATAGTTCTGTATTAATAACTTTTTTTTTGTATACATTTATTTTTTATTTTTATTTTATTTAGAGGCTCCATAATCTAATCTTGCTTAGGGCTTAGTACTAAGTAAGCCAGAACCAACTGAGGATTTCAGGTTACCTAAAATGATATCATGGCCACGTTTTGTCTTCAAGTTAGTACTAGGAGTTCCCCCCAGACTAACACAAAATGGCAGACATCAACTTCGTAACTTATGCAGCCTGAATTACACTGTCACATGTTTTAGCAGTCTCATGGTGGCTCTCAATAAAGCAACTTAACACAAATTACATATCATATGAGCTAACCGTATTTGACACAAATATGGAATGAACAAATATGCAATAACAACTCTTGTTAAATACTCACTGTGAAAGTCATAGTGGTTCTGTTTTCTTCACTAAATGAGACCTGGTGAGTCAGACCTAACGATGCTGGGTTACATTGAGGGAAAAAAAAGTTATAACAGAATGCTATACCTAGTGTCTCATACATTTAATTTAATCATAATAAAGTTCGATAAAATTATTTAGTTCAATAAATAGTAACTGAGATGCATGTATGGGCTAAATTAGGTTATAAAATGCTATCATGAAACCAGCAAAGGCGTGAATTCACTGTTATTCTGCAAAATACAAATTTGTTTAGCGAATGCTTATCGGGCGCGGTAATGGATACCCATGTTTTTCAGTTTTATGTTGAAATTGAGACCTGCACTCAAATTAACGTACACAAGACTTAATAAATACAGAGTTCATATCTAATATAATAATCATAATCAACCACCCATTTAAAGCTCTGTTTACATGGTTCAAAAACAACACTTTTTTTTTTTTTTTGCAAGGCAGGTAAAAATATGAACCGTCCTGCCTAGGAATAAAAACTTAGTGTTGAACTCTGATGTATTAAAGGCACAGCTAAATTGGACAGTTTTACAACCCATTATTACAATGAGTTTATGTGAAGATTGTTTTAAGTTCACCGTACATTAAATGTTAGCTTTTTTTAAAGGCTATAATTAAATGTTAAAATTGATAGCTTTCTATTATACTGTAATGTTGAATGGTTATAATTAATGGCTAAAATTGACAGGGGAGGAAAAAAATCAATGTAATGGGGACATCAGTATCAGTTCTGGTATCAGTGATACTGGCCTTCATTCTTAGTGCATAGTATTTAAAATATGCCGTCTTTATGTTGGTTCTGCATTATTTGTGAGATTAAATGTGAAAGTATTACAACATAAAAATAGATTAAAAAAAACTTTGTTAGGTGTGATTAATTGTGATTTAGTTAACTTTTTTTAATCTCTTGACAGCACTAATATATATGTGTATGTATGTATATATACATGTATATATGTATGGTGTGTATGTATTGTATGTGTGTGTTTATTGTGGAGTCTTTCAAGGAAGGATTTGTTTCATTTATTATCCTTATGAAACTTGTCAATGCAGTGTGGAAATGAATCCTCTGCAACTGTCAAATGTTGCATGATTTTGGATTGGATTACTACATAGCTTTGTATTACCTACACCACAGGTGAAAGTTTGATCTAATTGCTATCTATTGTTGCGTCTTAAAAGGATCTGACGTAAATGATTGTGAACATTATAGTAGCAAGCACGTGATCATGAAACAAGGGAATTTTTTGGCTTGTCAGAGGAATGAAGGAAGGAAATAATTAAACCTGGATATTCACTGTGTGAACCATTTCCTAGGCGTGGTTAAGATAGGAGTGTGATATTAGATTGACACGGTTTGTTTGCAAGAAGCAACTCCCTGTGACGTTGAAAGGTGTGCATAATCACCGCTTTAGGCTTTACCTGAATGTGTCAAGGCAAGTTTTTTTTTTTTTTTTTTCGTGCGTGTATTTGCCTTCGTGTTGGGTCATTGCTACTCAATTGGTTTCCGGTTTAAGATACAGACTGATTCGTTTAAGGAAATTAACATTTGAAATAGCAATAATGGAAATGCAACGCCATTTCATAACTGAAACTGTACCTCAATACAGCATTTGACTAACTGATACTAGGGGTGGGTAATGGGTGATGTGTGTGTGTGTGTGTGTGTGTGTGTATTTTTATATATATATATATATATATATATATATATATATATGTGTGTGTGTCTGTATATATATATGTGTGTGTGTGTATATTAGGGCTTGCATAGACTATTCGAGTAGTCGATAGATCGACTACTTCAACCACTAGTCGACGCTGTCGGAAACAATCGATTACTCGAGCGTCCATTAAACATAAATGAATTAAAAATGGCGAACGTCACCAACAGACACCACGCGTCAGATGTGTGGAAGAATTTCATCAAGGATGACAAAAATATTGTAATTTGGCCAACTCTGCAAGAGGCCGTTCACATATTGCTTCTAAAAACGTGTGGAAAGCGCGCGCGGCCGTGCCGCTGTCTCCTACAAGCGCTTGCGCTCCCGTGGCGTCTGTCGTTGCTATGCAACCAAACTGCGCTCTACATGATGACGACGAAGAAGTATCATTCAGCAAAGGATTCATTTATTTCTAGCCCTTGCATTAGCTTTACTACTAGATATATTTCTGGAGATGAGAAGGAAAAACCCGCCTGGACAAACTAGCGCACCAGGTCCGTTGCTTTCATTATGAGCGCGCTCGCCGCGCGCCTACATTTGAAATAACGACCTTGAGCGCGGAAAAGACGCGATATGTGAACGGCCCCTAGAAGCAGACGTCTGAAATGAAAGGCAAGAACGATCTCGGTTACTTAACTGTAACCTTGTTCCCTGAGAAAGCGGAACGAGATGCTGCGCTGCTCAGCGCATTGGGAACATATTTTATCGTGACCAGCTGTGAAATATGTGTATAACACGTCGATGGAATTGACCCGGAGGTAATATAGCCTCGGTCGGTGACGTCATCGGCGCGCCCCCGCGACACGAGGCTATAAGTAGATGAGCCACAGGTGCATCGTCAGGATATTTTGTCTGAAGAGCAGTCCTGGGACATCTTCAGCACGGCAAAGTAGCGCAGCATCTCGTTCCGCTTTCTCAGGGAACAAGGTTACAGTTAAGTAACCGAGATCGTTCCCTTTCGAAAGCTACAATCGATGCTGCGCTGCTCAGCGCATTGGGAACGAGAATACCCACGCCGCCGTGCTTGAATATGTCTGGACTCCCACGGTTGTGCATGTGTGTTTCACAAGTACGCAAGAAGGCCTAGACATTAGCTTGTGACGTCGACTCAAGGACATGAGAGCCCGGAGTGGCATGAACATCCAAACTATAAAATCTTATGAATGTGTGCGGAGAGGACCAGCCTGCCGCATCACAAACCTGTTGTAGGGGGGCACCCCTTGCCAAAGCACTGGAGGAGGCAACCCCCCCTGGTGGAGTGAGCCCTAAGACCTCTAGGCGAAGCTTGACCGCGCGCCTCATAGGCAAGAGCAATAGCATCCCTGACCCAATGAGACATGGTCTGCTTGGTGGCAGCAGCTCCCCTGTTACTACCACCATAACAGACGAAGAGTTGCTCCGACTTACGCCACTGGCTAGAGCGGTGGATGTAAGCCTGAAGAGCACGGACTGGACACAGTCTGTGAGATTTCTCCTGCTCCGGCGTTGTGAACGGTGGAGGACAGAAGGCTTCTAGAATGACCGGATGTACAGCCGAAAATGGAACCTTAGGCAGGTAATCAGGATGTGGATGCAAAATCACTTTCACCATTCCTGGGGCAAAGTCTAAGCAGGATGGAGAGATAGACAGAGCCTGCATATCCCCAATTCTCTTCAAGGAAGTTATTGCCATAAGAAAAACCATTTTTAGAGTCAGAAGTTTATCAGACGCTGATTCAATAGGTTCAAAGGGGGTATCAACCAGACCCTCGAGAACTGTAGCTAAGTCCCATGAAGGGATCTTGGTTTTTACTGGAGGCCTCAGTCTCCTGGCCCCACGTAGGAAGCGAGAGAGCAGAGGGTGTCTCCCGAGCGGTGCCCCGTTAACTAAGGCGTGGCAAGCCGAAAGAGCGGCCACATAAACCTTCAGAGTAGCAGGGCATGTGCCCGATGATAGTTTCTCCTGCATGAAGTCCAGAACTGAAGCAACCTGGCAGTTGACTGGATCTACATTGTGTAGAACACACCATCTTTCAAAAACACCCCATTTACTGGCATAACTTTGTCTAGTGGAGGAAGCCCTAGCACTTAGAATGGTCTCAATAACGGCAGGCGAAAGCCCAGTGTCCCTCAGTTGGTTCCCATCAGGGGCCAAACGTGAAGATTCCACAGGTCGGGCCTGGGATGGACTATTGTGCCCTCTGCCTGAGACAGAAGGTCCCTCCTCTCCGGAATCGCCCACGGCGAGCCGTCGAGGAGAGATATTATCTCCGAGAACCACACTCTGTTCGGCCAACGCGGCGCTATCAGTAAGAGGCAAGACCCTTGTTGGCGAACTCTGGCTAGAACTCCCGGGAGCAGAGAAACTGGAGGAAACGCATACAGGCGCATCTTGGGCCATGTGTGCGCCATCGCATCCAGACCCAATGGAGCTGGGTGACTCAGAGAGAAGTAAAGGGGACATTGCGCTGTCTGTTGTGAGGCGAAGAGGTCCACCTCTGCTCTGTAAAATTTGGTCCAAATCTGTTCCACCACTTCCGGGTGGAGTTTCCACTCGCCCGTCGGTAGTGTCTGTCTGGACAGTAAGTCTGCTCCCACATTCAAACGCCCTGGAATGTATACTGCCCTGAGTGACAGGAACTTGTCCTGGGCCCAGAGAAAAATCTGCCTCGCTATTCTGTTCAGATTGCGTGAGCGCAGACCTCCCTGGTGATTTATATAAGAGACTGCAGCTGTGTTGTCCACCCGCACTAGGACATGACAACCCCTCAATTGATGGAGAAAATATTTCAGAGCCAGAAATACGGCCATCAGCTCGAGGCAATTGATGTGCCAATCGAGCTGATGGCCCTCCCATTCCCCTTGAGCTGGACGGCCACCTAAGACCGCTCCCCAGCCCATCAGGGAGGCGTCCGTCGTTAGCAGTCTGCGACGACACGGCGCCCCTAGAGTGGGACCCAAGGTTAGGAACCGGGGTCTGAGCCACAGAGATAGTGTACGAAGCCCGCGGCGCGTCACTTTTATTTGCCTTTGAGGATTGGCTCTTGGATGAAACCCTCTGGCTTTTAGCCACAACTGAAACGGTCTCATGTGCAACAGCCCCAGAGAAATCACCGTGGAGGCTGATGCCATGAGACCCAACATTCTTTGATACTGACGAACAGTACGAACTTGGCCTAGCTTGACTTTGGTCATGGTCTGCCGTATGGTCTCGACTCGAGCAGGAGACATTTGTGCCCGCATCGTAACCGAATCCCAAACGATCCCGAGATAATTCGTTCTCTGAGCAGGAGAAAGAACACTTTTCTTGGTGTTGAGCTTCAGCCCTAGAGAAACTAGATGAGCTAACACGATATCTCTGTGTTGGAGCGCCATCTCTCGAGATTGTGCTAGAATTAACCAATCGTCTATGTAATTCAAAATGCGAATGCCCCGGAGTCGCATTGGAGCCAGTGCTGCATCCATGCATTTTGTGTATGTGCGGGGTGATAGTGCTAGACCGAATGGAAGAACCCGAAATTGGTACGCTTCGCCCCCGAAAGCGAACCTCAGGAATTTCCTGTGTTGTGGCAATATTTCTATGTGAAAATATGCGTCCTTCAGATCGATCGTGACGAACCAATCGTGATGTTGAATTTGCGACACGACCGTCTTGACGGTTAACATCTTGAACTTGAGTGCTTTGACTGTGCGGTTTAAGCCTCGAAGATCTAAGATTGGACGCAACCCCCCATCCTTTTTGGGTACTAGGAAGTATCTGCTGTAATAACCTGACTCCCTCTCTGGCAGAGGAACATGTTCTATGGCCTCTTTGCCCAGAAGAGTTTGCAGCTCTTGCGACAGTACGTGCATCTGCTCTGGTTTCACGGTAGTGAAAATCACGCCGTTGAAACGCGGAGGACGACGAATAAATTGGATTCTGTATCCTATCTGTACTGTGCTTAATACCCATGCAGAAATGCCTGGCAGAAGTTTCCACGCTGCCAGACTCTCTGAGAGTGGTATTAATTTTAATACTTCCTTTTGAGGGGATGTTAGATGTTCCGTGTCCGGAATGACCGCCGGAAACAACGGAACATCTAACAATTCGCTGGAAAT
Source organism: Scardinius erythrophthalmus (assembly GCF_964197995.2). Classification (NCBI taxonomy): domain Eukaryota; kingdom Metazoa; phylum Chordata; class Actinopteri; order Cypriniformes; family Leuciscidae; genus Scardinius; species Scardinius erythrophthalmus. The sequence continues at coordinate 9,283,306 of NC_138228.1, read as the reverse complement.
CGCTGCCCCCCGAAGCACGAGAGGTGGCGGGGATGGAACGATTTTGTGAGGGTAGCGGGAAGGGGCGAAATGATCTTGCACGCGCCCCATCCCGCGGGGGACTACCCCCACCAGATTGGGCGCCAGACCATCAGGACTTTCTCTTTTTATTGATAATGCTCC